>NW_026280527.1:0-7500 GCF_023373465.1 Oncorhynchus keta
CCTGTCAGACTAAATGTATAAATACAGAACGTTTCCCGTCAGACTAAATGTATAAATACAGAACGTTTCCTGTCAGATAAAATGTATAAATACAGAACGTTTCCTGTCAGACTAAATGTATAAATACAGAACGTTTCCTGTCAGACTAAATGTATAAATACCGAACGTATCCTGTCAGACTAAATGTATAAATACAGAACGTTTCCTGTCAGACTAAATGTAGAAATACAGAACGTTTCCTGTCAGACTAAATGTAGAAATACAGAGCGTTTTATATAATTAAATGTATAAATACAGAACGTTTCCTGTCGGCTAAATATATAAATACAGAACGTTTCCTGTCCCAGACTAAATGTATGAATGCAGAACGTTTCCTGTCCAGAATAAATGTATGAATACAGAACGTTTCCTGTCAGACTAAATGTAGAAATACAGAACGTTTCCTGTCAGACTAAATGTATAGAAATACAGAACGTTTCTGTCAGATAAATGTATAAATACAGAACGTTTCCTGTCAGACTAAATGTAGAAATACAGAGCGTTTTCCCGTCAGACTAAATGTATAAATACAGAGCGTTTCCTGTCAGACTAAATGTATAAATACAGGCGTTTCCTGTCGAATTAAATGTATAAATACCAGAACGTTTCCTGTCCAGACTAAATGTATAAATACAGAAGCGTTTCCTGTCAGACTAAATGTATAAATACAGAACGTTTCCTGTCAGACTAAATGTAGAAATACAGAACGTTTCCTGTCAGACCAATGTAGAAATACGACATTTCCTGTCAGACTAAATGTCGAAATACAAAACGTTTCCTGTCAGACTAAATGTAGAAATACAGAACGTTTCCTGGACTAAATGTATAAATACAGAGCGTTTTCCTGTCAGACTAAATGTATAAATACAGAAACGTTTCCCGTCCCAGACTAAATGTACATAAATACCGAGCGTTTCTGTCCCAGATAAAATCATAAATACAGAGGCGTTTCCTGTCAGACTAAATGTATAAATACAGAAGCGTTTCCTGTAGACTAAATGTATAAATACCGAACGTATCCTGTCAGACTAAATGTATAAATACAGAACGTTCCCTGTCAGACTAAATGTAGAAATACAGAACGTTTCTGCCAGACTAAATGAGAAATACAGAACGTTTCCTGTCAGACTAAATGTATAAATACAGAACGTTTCCTGTCCAGACTAAATGTATAAATACAGAACGTTTCCTGTCAGACTAAATGTATGAATACAGAACGTTTCCTGTCAGAATAAATGTATGAATACAGAACGTTTTCCTGTCAGACTAAATGTAGAAATACAAACGTTTCCTGTCAGACTAAATGTAGAAATACAGAACGTTTCCTGTCAGACTAAATGTATAAATACAGAACGTTTCCTGTCAGACTAAATGTAGAAATACAGAACGTTTCCCGTCCAGACTAAATGTATAAATACAGAACGTTTCCTGTCAGACTAAATGTATAAATACAGAACGTTTCCTGTCAGACTAAATGTATAAATACAGAGCGTTTCCTGTCAGACTAAATATAGAAATACAGAACGTTTCCTGTCAGACTAAATGTAAATACAGAACGTTTCTGTCAGACTAAATGTAGAAATACAAAACGTTTCCTGTCAGACTAAATGTAGAAATACAGAACGTTTCCTGTCAGACTAAATGTATAAATACACGTTTCCCTGTCAGACTAAATGTTTCAGAACGTTTCCCGTCAGACTAAATGTATAAATACAGAACGTTTCCTGTCAGACTAAATGTAGAAATACAGAACGTTTCCTGTCAGACTAAATGTAGAAATACAGAACTGTCAGAACGTTTCCTGTCAGACTAAATGTAAATACAGAACGTTTCCTGTCAGATAAATACATAAATACAGAACGTTTCCTGTCAGACTAAATGTATGAATCGTTTCCTTGGCTGACTTAAAAGGGGAAAACGTTTCCTGTCAGAATAAAATACACAAAGCGTTTCCTGTCAGACTAAATGTAGAAATACAGAACGTTTCCTGTCAGACTAAATGTAGAAATACAGAACGTTCCTGTCAGACTAAATGTATAAATACAGAAATAAAATGGACTAAATGTAGAAATACAGAACGTTTTCTGTCAGACTAAATGTATAAATACCAGCGTTTCCTGTCAGACTAAATGCGTTAAATACACAGAACGTTTCCTGTCAGACTAAATGTATAAATACAGAACGTTTCCTGTCAGACTAAATGTATAAATACAGAACGTTTCCTGTCAGACTAAATGTATAAATACAGAACGTTTCCTGTCTAAATGTAGAAATACAGAACGTTTCCTGTCAGACTAAATGTAGAAATACAGAACGTTTTCCTGTCAGACTAAATGTATAAATACAAAACGTTTCCTGTCAGACTAAATGTAGAAATACAGAACGTTTCCTGTCAGACTAAATGTATAAATACAGAACGTTCCTGTCAGACTAAATGTATAAATACAGAACGTTTCCCGTCAGACTAAAATGTATAAATACAGAACGTTTCCTGTCAGATAAAATGTATAAATACAGAACGTTTCCTGTCAGACTAAATGTATAAATACAGAACGTTTCCTGTCAGACTAAATGTATAAATACTGAACGTATCCTGTCAGACTAAATGTATAAATACAGAAACGTTTCCTGTCAGACTAAATGTAGAAATACAGAACGTTTCCTGTCAGACTAAATGTAGAAATACAGAACGTTTCCTGTCAGACTAAATGTATAAATACAGAACGTTTCCTGTCAGACTAAATGTATAAATTGGGAAGGTTTTCCTGTCAGACTAAATGTATGAATACAGAACGTTTCCTGTCAGAATAAATGTATGAATACAGAACGTTTCCTGTCAGACTAAATGTAGAAATACAGAACGTTTCCTGTCAGACTAAATGTAGAAATACAGAACGTTTCCTGTCAGACTAAATGTATAAATACAGAACGTTTCCTGTCAGACTAAATGTAGAAATACAGAACGTTTCCTGTCAGACTAAATGTATAAATACAGAACGTTTCCTGTCAGACTAAATGTATAAATACAGAACGTTTCCTGTCAGACTAAATGTATAAATACAGAACGTTTCCTGTCAGACTAAATGTATAAATACAGAACGTTTCCTGTCAGACTAAATGTATAAATACAGAACGTTTCCTGTCAGACTAAATGTAGAAATACAGAACGTTTCCTGTCAGACTAAATGTAGAAATACAGAACGTTTCCTGTCAGACTAAATGTATAAATACAGAACGTTTCCCTGTCAGACTAAATGTATAAATACAGAACGTTTCCTGTCAGACTAAATGTATAAATACAGAACGAATCCTGTCAGACTAAAATGTATAAATACAGAACGTTTCCTGTCAGACTAAATGTAGAAATACAGAACGTTTCCTGTCAGACTAAATGTAGAAATACAGAACGTTTCCGTCAGACTAAATGTCGAAATACAGAACGTTTCTGTCAGACTAAATGTAGAATACAAAACGTTTCCCGTCAGACTAAATGTAGAAATACAGAACGTTTCCTGTCAGACTAAATGTAAAATAAATACAGAACGTTTCCTGTCAGACTAAATGTATAAATACAGAACGTTTCCTCGTCAGACTAAATGTATAAATACAGAACGTTTCCTGTCAGACTAAATGTATAAATACAGAACGTTTCCTGTCAGACTAAATGTATAAATACAGAACGTTTCCTGTCAGACTAAATGTAGAAATACAGAACGTTTCCTGTCAGACTAAATGTATAAATACAGAACGTTTTCCTGTCAGACTAAATGTATAAATACAGAACGTTTCCTGTCAGACTAAATGTATAAATACAGAACGTTTCCTGTCAGACTAAATGTATGAATACAGAACGTTTCTGTCAGAATAAATATATGAATACAGGCGTTTTCCTGTCAGACTAAATGGGAAATACAGAACGTTTCCTGTCAGACTAAATGAGAAATACAGAACGTTTCTCGTCAGACTAAATGTATAAATACAGAACGTTTCCTGTCAGACTAAATGTAGAAATACAGAACGTTTCCTGTCAGACTAAATGTATAAATACAGAACGTTTCCTGTCAGACTAAATGTATAAATACAGAACGTTTCTGTCAGACTAAATGTATAAATACAGAACGTTTCCTGTCAGATAAATGTATAAATACAGAACGTTTCCTGTCAGACTAAATGTATAAATACAGTACGTTTCCTGTCAGACTAAATGTATAAATACAGAACGTATCCTGTCAGACTAAATGTATAAATACAGAACGTTTCCTGTCAGACTAAATGTATAAATACAGAACGTTTCCTGTCAGACTAAATGTAGAAATACAGAACGTTTCCTGTCAGACTAAATGTAGAAATACAGAATTTCCTGTCAGACTAAATGTATAAATACAGAACGTTTCCTGTCAGACTAAATGTATAAATACAGAACGTTTCCTGTCAGAATAAAATGTATGAATACAGAACGTTTCCTGTCAGAATAAATGTAGAAATACAGAACGTTTCTGTCAGACTAAATGTAGAAATACAGAACGTTTCCCGTCAGACTAAATGTAGAAATACAGAACGTTTCCTGTCAGACTAAATGTAGAAATACAGAACGTTTCCTGTCAGACTAAATGTAGAAATACAGAACGTTTCCGTCAGACTAAATGTATAAATACAGAACGTTTCCTGTCAGACTAAATGTATAAATACAGAACGTTTTCCTGTCAGACTAAATGTATAAATACAGAACGTTTCCTGTCAGACTAAATGTATAAATACAGAACGTTTCCGTCAGACTAAATGTATAAATACAGAACGTTTCCTGTCAGACTAAATGTAGAAATACAGAACGTTTCCGTCAGACTAAATGTAGAAATACAGAACGTTTCCTGTCAGACTAAATGTATAAATACAGAACGTTTCCTGTCAGACTAAATGTATAAATACAGAACGTTTCCTGTCAGACTAAATGTATAAATACAGAACGTTTCCTGTCAGACTAAATGTATAAATACAGAACGTTTCCTGTCAGACTAAATGTATAAATACAGAACGTTTCCTGTCAGACTAAATGTAGAAATACAGAACGTTTCCTGTCAGACTAAATGTAGAAATACAGAACGTTTCCTGTCAGACTAAATGTCGAAATACAGAACGTTTCCTGTCAGACTAAATGTAGAAATACAGAACGTTTCCCGTCAGACTAAATGTATAAATACAGAACGTTTCCCTGTCAGACTAAATGTATAAATACAGAACGTTTCCCGTCAGACTAAATGTATAAATACAGAACGTTTCCTGTCAGATAAATGTATAAATACAGAACGTTTCCGTCAGACTAAATGTATAAATACAGAACGTTTCCTGTCAGACTAAATGTATAAATATGAACGTTCCTGTCAGACTAAATGTATAAATACAGAACGCTTTCCTGTCAGACTAAATGTAGAAATACAGAACGTTTCCTGTCAGACTAAATGTAGAAATACAGAACGTTTCCTGTCAGACTAAATACAGAACGTTTCCCGTCAGACTAAATGTATAAATACAGAACGTTTCCTGTCAGACTAAATGTATGAATACAGAACGTTTCCTGTCAGAATAAATGTATAAATACAGAACGCTTCCTGTCAGACTAAATGTAGAAATACAGAACGTTTCCTGTCAGACTAAAATGGTATGAAATACAGAACGTTTCCTGTCAGACTAAATGTATAAATACAGAACGTTTCCTGTCAGACTAAATGTAGAAATACAGAACGTTTCCGTCAGACTAAATGTATAAATACAGAACGTTTCCTGTCAGACTAAATGTATAAATACAGAACGTTTCCTGTCAGACTAAATGTATAAATACAGAACGTTTCCTGTCAGACTAAATGTATAAATACAGAACGTTTCCTGTCAGACTAAATGTATAAATACAGAACGTTTCCTGTCAGACTAAATGTAGAAATACAGAACGTTTCCTGTCAGACTAAATGTAGAAATACAGAACGTTTCCTGTCAGACTAAATGTATAAATACAGAACGTTTCCTGTCAGACTAAATGTATAAATACAGAACGCTTCCTGTCAGACTAAATGTATAAATACAGAACGTTTCCTGTCAGACTAAATGTATAAATACAGAACGTTTCCTGTCAGACTAAATGTATAAATACAGAACGTTTCCTGTCAGACTAAATGTAGAAATACAGAACGTTTCCTGTCAGACTAAATGTAGAAATACAGAACGTTTCCTGTCAGACTAAATGTCGAAATACAAAACGTTTCCTGTCAGACTAAATGTAGAAATACAGAACGTTTCCTGTCAGACTAAATGTATAAATACAGAACGTTTCCTGTCAGACTAAATGTATAAATACAGAACGTTTCCCGTCAGACTAAATGTATAAATACAGAACGTTTCCTGTCAGATAAAATGTATAAATACAGAACGTTTCCTGTCAGACTAAATGTATAAATACAGTACGTTTCCTGTCAGACTAAATGTATAAATACCGAACGTATATCCTGTCAGACTAAATGTATAAATACAGAACGTTTCCTGTCAGACTAAATGTAGAAATACAGAACGTTTCCTGTCAGACTAAATGTAGAAATACAGAACGTTTCCTGTCAGACTAAATGTATAAATACAGAACGTTTCCTGTCAGACTAAATGTATAAATACAGAACGTTTCCTGTCAGACTAAATGTATGAATACAGAACGTTTCCTGTCAGAATAAATGTATGAATACAGAACGTTTCCTGTCAGACTAAATGTAGAAATACAGAACGTTTCCTGTCAGACTAAATGTAGAAATACAGAACGTTTCCTGTCAGACTAAATGTATAAATACAGAACGTTTCCTGTCAGACTAAATGTAGAAATACAGAACGTTTCCCGTCAGACTAAATGTAGAAATACAGAACGTTTCCTGTCAGACTAAATGTATAAATACAGAACGTTTCCTGTCAGACTAAATGTATAAATACAGAACGTTTCCTGTCAGACTAAATGTATAAATACAGAACGTTTCCTGTCAGACTAAATGTAGAAATACAGAACGTTTCCTGTCAGACTAAATGTAGAAATACAGAACGTTTCCTGTCAGACTAAATGTAGAAATACAGAACGTTTCCCTGTCAGACTAAATGTATAAATACAGAACGTTTCCTGTCAGACTAAATGTATAAATACAGAACGTTTCCTGTCAGACTAAATGTATAAATACAGAACGTTTCCTGTCAGACTAAATGTATAAATACAGAACGTTTCCTGTCAGACTAAATGTAGAAATACAGAACGTTTCCTGTCAGACTAAATGTAGAAATACAGAACGTTTCCTGTCAGACTAAATGTCGAAATACAAAACGTTTCCTGTCAGACTAAATGTAGAAATACAGAACGTTTCCTGTCAGACTAAATGTATAAATACAGAACGTTTCCTGTCAGACTAAATGTATAAATACAGAACGTTTCCGTCAGACTAAATG
>NW_026280527.1:12500-27659 GCF_023373465.1 Oncorhynchus keta
GTCTCCACGGAGACAGTCAGTATGTTTAGATCAGATCCCAGATATATACTCCAGTCTCCACGGAGACAGTCAGTATGTTTAGATCAGATCCCAGAGATATACTTCAGTCTCCATGGAGACAGTCAGTATGTTTAGATCAGATCCCAGAGATATATACTCCAGTCTCCATGGAGACAGTCAGTATGTTTAGATCAGATCCCAGAGATATACTCCAGTCCCCACGGAGACAGTCAGTATGTTTAGATCAGATCCCAGAGATATACTCAGTCTCCACGGAGACAGTCAGTATGTTTAGATCAGATCCCAGATATATACTCCAGTCTCCACGGAGACAGTCAGTATGTTTAGATCAGATCCCAGATATATACTTCAGTCTCCATGGAGACAGTCAGTATGTTTTAGATCAGATCCCAGAGATATATACTCCAGTCTCCATGGAGACAGTCAGTATGTTTAGATCAGATCCCAGAGATATACTCCAGTCCCCACGGAGACAGTCAGTATGTTTAGATCAGATCCCAGAGATATACTCCAGTCTCCACGGAGACAGTCAGTATGTTTAGATCAGATCCCAGATATATACTCCAGTCTCCACGGAGACAGTCAGTATGTTTAGATCAGATCCCAGATATATACTCCAGTCTCCACGGAGACAGTCAGTATGTTTAGATCAGATCCCAGATATATACTCCAGTCTCCACGGAGACAGTCAGTATGTTCAGATCAGATCCCAGAGATATACCCAGTCTCCATGGAGACAGTCAGTATGTTTAGATCAGATCCCAGAGATATATACTCCAGTCTCCATGGAGACAGTCAGTATGTTTAGATCAGATCCCAGAGATATACTCCAGTCTCCATGGAGACAGTCAGTATGTTTAGACAGTCAGATCCCAGAGATATACTCCAGTCTCCACGAGACAGTCAGTATGTTTAGATCAGATCCCAGAGATATACTCCAGTCTCCACGGAGACAGTCAGTATGTTTAGATCAGATCCCAGAGATATACTCCAGTCTCCACAGAGACAGTCAGTATGTTTAGATCAGATCCCAGAGATATACTCCAGTCTCCACGGAGACAGTCAGTATGTTTAGATCAGATCCCAGAGAATTACTCCAGTCTCCACGGAGACAGTCAGTATGTTTAGATCAGATCCCAGATATATACTCCAGTCTCCACGGAGACAGTCAGTATGTTTAGATCAGATCCCAGAGATTTACTCCAGTCTCCACGGAGACAGTCAGTATGTTTAGATCAGATCCCAGAGATATACCCCAGTCTCCACGGAGACAGTCAGTATGTTTAGATCAGATCCCGAGAATTACTCCCAGTCCCACGGAGACAGTCAGTATGTTTAGATCAGATCCCAGAGATATACTCCAGTCTCCACGAGACAGTCAGTATGTTTAGATCAGATCCCAGAGAATTACTCCAGTCCCCACGAGACAGTCAGTATGTTTAGATCAGATCCCAGAGAATTACTCCAGTCCCCACGGAGACAGTCAGTATGTTTAGATCATATCCGAAATTACTCCAGTCTCCACGGAGACAGTCAGTATGTTTAGATCAGATCCCAGAGAATTACCCAGTCTCCACGGAGACAGTCAGTATGTTTAGATCATATCCCAGAGATATACTCCAGTCTCCACGGAGACAGTCAGTATGTTTAGATCATATCCCAGAGATATACTCCAGTCTCCACGGAGACAGTCAGTATGTTTAGATCATATCCCAGAGATATACTCCAGTCTCCACGGAGACAGTCAGTATGTTTAGATCAGATCCCAGAGTAATTACTCCAGTCTCCACGGAGACAGTCAGTATGTTTAGATCAGATCCCAGAAAGTACTCCAGTCTCCACGGAGACAGTCAGTATGTTTAGATCAGATCCCAGAGAATTACTCCAGTCTCCACGGAGACAGTCAGTATGTTTAGATCAGATCCCAGAGATATACTCAGTCTCCACGGAGACAGTCAGTATGTTTAGATCAGATCCCAGAGAATTACTCCAGTCTCCACGGAGACAGTCAGTATGTATAGATCAGATCCCAGAGAATTACTCCAGTCTCCACGGAGACAGTCAGTATGTTTAGATCAGATCCCAGAGATATACTCCAGTCTCCACGGAGACAGTCAGTATGTTTAGATCATATCCCAGAGATATACTCCAGTCCCCACGGAGACAGTCAGTATGTATAGATCATATCCCAGAGATATACTCCAGTCTCCACGGAGACAGTCAGTATGTTTAGATCATATCCCAGAGATATACTCCAGTCTCCACGGAGACAGTCAGTATGTTTAGATCATATCCCAGAGAATTACTCCAGTCTCCACGGAGACAGTCAGTATGTATAGATCATATCCCAGAGAATTACTCCAGTCTCCACGGAGACAGTCAGTATGTATAGATCAGATCCCAGAGAATTACTCCAGTCTCCACGGAGACAGTCAGTATGTTTAGATCAGATCCCAGAGAATTACTCCAGTCTCCACGGAGACAGTCAGTATGTTTAGATCAGATCCCAGAGAGGTACTCCAGTCTCCACGGAGACAGTCAGTATGTATAGACTCAGATCCCAGAGAATTACTCCAGTCTCCACGGAGACAGTCGGGTATGTTTAGATCAGATCCCAGAGAATTACTCCAGTCTCCACGGAGACAGTGGTATGTTTAGATCAGATCCCAGAGATATACTCCAGTCTCCACGGAGACAGTCAGTATGTTTAGATCAGATCCCAGAGAATTACTCCAGTCCCCACGGAGACAGTCAGTATGTTTAGATCAGATCCCAGAGATATAATTACTCCAGTCTCCACGGAGACAGTCAGTATGTTTAGATCAGATCCCAGAGAATTACTCCAGTCTCCACGGAGACAGTCAGTATGTTTAGATCAGATCCCAGAGAATTACTCCAGTCTCCACGGAGACAGTCAGTATGTTTAGATCAGATCCCAGAGAATTACTCCAGTCTCCACGGAGACAGTCAGTATGTTTAGATCCAGATCCCAGAGAATTACTCCAGTCTCCACGGAGACAGTCAGTATGTTTAGATCAGATCCCAGAGAATTACTCCAGTCTCCACGGAGACAGTCAGTATGTTTAGATCAGATCCCAGAGAATTACTCCAGTCTCACGGAGACAGTCAGTATGTTTAGATCAGATCCCAGAGAATTACTCCAGTCTCCACGGAGACAGTCAGTATGTTTAGATCCAGATCCCAGAGAATTACTCCAGTCCCCACGAGACAGTCAGTATGTTTAGATCAGATCCCAGAGAATTACTCCAGTCCCCACGGAGACAGTCAGTATGTTTAGACTCAGATCCCAGAGAATTACTCCAGTCCCCACGGAGACAGTCAGTATGTTTAGATCAGATCCCAGAGAATTACTCCAGTCCCCACGGAGACAGTCAGTATGTTTAGATCAGATCCCAGAGAATTACTCCAGTCTCCACGGAGACAGTCAGTATGTTTAGATCAGATCCCAGATATATACTCCAGTCTCCACGGAGACAGTCAGTATGTTTAGATCAGATCCCAGATATATACTCCAGTCTCCACGGAGACAGTCAGTATGTTTAGATCAGATCCCAGAGAATTACTCCAGTCTCCACGGAGACAGTCAGTATGTTTAGATCAGATCCCAGAGAATTACTCAGTCTCCACGGAGACAGTCAGTATGTTTAGATCAGATCCCAGATATATACTCCAGTCTCCACGGAGACAGTCAGTATGTTTAGATCAGATCCCAGAGAATTACTCCAGTCTCCACGGAGACAGTCAGTATGTTTAGATCAGATCCCAGATATATACTCCAGTCTCCACGGAGACAGTCAGTATGTTTAGATCAGATCCCAGAGAATTACTCCAGTCTCCACGGAGACAGTCAGTATGTTTAGATCAGATCCCAGAGAATTACTCCAGTCTCCATGGAGACAGTCAGTATGTTTAGATCAGATCCCAGATATATACTCCAGTCTCCACGGAGACAGTCAGTATGTTTAGATCAGATCCCAGAGATATACTCCAGTCTCCACGGAGACAGTCAGTATGTTTAGATCAGATCCCAGAGATATACTCCAGTCTCCACGGAGACAGTCAGTATGTTTAGATCAGATCCCAGAGAATTACTCCAGTCTCCACGGAGACAGTCAGTATGTTTAGATCAGATCCCAGATATATACTCCAGTCTCCACGGAGACAGTCAGTATGTTTAGATCAGATCCCAGAGAATTACTCCAGTCTCCACGGAGACAGTCAGTATGTTTAGATCAGATCCCAGAGATATACTCCAGTCTCCACGGAGACAGTCAGTATGTTTAGATCAGATCCCAGAGAATTACTCCAGTCTCCACGGAGACAGTCAGTATGTTTAGATCAGATCCCAGAGAATTACTCCAGTCTCCACGGAGACAGTCAGTATGTTTAGATCAGATCCCAGAGATATACTCCAGTCTCCACGGAGACAGTCAGTATGTTTAGATCAGATCCCAGAGAATTACTCCAGTCTCCACGGAGACAGTCAGTATGTTAGATCAGATCCCAGAGAATTACTCCAGTCTCCACGGGAGACAGTTAGTATGTTTAGATCATATCCCAGAGATTACTCCAGTCTCCACGGAGACAGTCAGTATGTTTAGATCAGATCCCAGAGAATTACTCCAGTCTCCACGGAGACAGTCAGTATGTTTAGATCAGATCCCAGAGAATTACTCCAGTCTCCACGGAGACAGTCAGTATGTTTAGATCAGATCCCAGAGATTACTCCAGTCTCCACGGAGACAGTCAGTATATTTAGATCAGATCCCAGAGATATACTCCAGTCTCCACGGAGACAGTCAGTATGTTTAGATCAGATCCCAGAGATATACTCCAGTCTCCACGGAGACAGTCAGTATGTTTAGATCAGATCCCAGAGAATTACTCCAGTCTCCACGGAGACAGTCAGTATGTTTAGATCAGATCCCAGAGATATACTCCAGTCTCCACGGAGACAGTCAGTATGTTTAGATCAGATCCCAGAGATATACTCCAGTCTCCACGGAGACAGTCAGTATGTTTAGATCAGATCCCAGAGATATACTCCAGTCTCCACGGAGACAGTCAGTATGTTTAGATCAGATCCCAGAGAATGACTCCAGTCTCCACGGAGACAGTCAGTATGTTTAGATCAGATCCCAGAGATATACTCCAGTCTCCACGGAGACAGTCAGTATGTTTAGATCATATCCCAGAGAATTACTCCAGTCTCCACGGAGACAGTCAGTATGTTTAGATCAGATCCCAGAGATATACTCCAGTCTCCACGGAGACAGTCAGTATGTTTAGATCAGATCCCAGAGAATTACTCCAGTCTCCACGGAGACAGTCAGTATGTATAGATCAGATCCCAGAGAATTACTCCAGTCTCCACGGAGACAGTCAGTATGTTTAGATCAGATCCCAGAGATATACTCCAGTCTCCACGGAGACAGTCAGTATGTTTAGATCATATCCCAGAGATATACTCCAGTCTCCACGGAGACAGTCAGTATGTATAGATCATATCCCAGAGATATACTCCAGTCTCCACGGAGACAGTCAGTATGTTTAGATCATATCCCAGAGATATACTCCAGTCTCCACGGAGACAGTCAGTATGTTTAGATCAGATCCCAGAGATTACTCCAGTCTCCACGGAGACAGTCAGTATGTTTAGATCAGATCCCAGAGAATTACTCCAGTCTCCACGGAGACAGTCAGTATGTTTAGATCAGATCCCAGAGATATACTCCAGTCTCCACGGAGACAGTCAGTATGTTTAGATCAGATCCCAGAGAAGTACTCCAGTCTCCACGGAGACAGTCAGTATGTTTAGATCAGATCCCAGAGAATTACTCCAGTCTCCACGGAGACAGTCAGTATGTTTAGATCATATCCCAGAGAATTACTCCAGTCTCCACGGAGACAGTCAGTATGTTTAGATCAGATCCCAGAGAATTACTCCAGTCTCCACGGAGACAGTCAGTATGTTTAGATCAGATCCCAGAGAGTACTCCAGTCTCCACGGAGACAGTCAGTATGTTTAGATCAGATCCCAGAGAATTACTCCAGTCTCCACGGAGACAGTCAGTATGTTTAGATCAGATCCCAGAGATATACTCCAGTCTCCACGGAGACAGTCAGTATGTTTAGATCAGATCCCAGAGATATACTCCAGTCTCCACGGAGACAGTCAGTATGTTTAGATCAGATCCCAGAGAATTACTCCAGTCTCACGGAGACAGTCAGTATGTTTAGATCAGATCCCAGAGATATACTCCAGTCTCCACGGAGACAGTCAGTATGTTTAGATCAGATCCCAGAGATATACTCCAGTCTCCACGGAGACAGTCAGTATGTTTAGATCAGATCCCAGAGATATACTCCAGTCTCCACGGAGACAGTCAGTATGTTTAGATCAGATCCCAGAGAATACTCCAGTCTCCACGGAGACAGTCAGTATGTTTAGATCAGATCCCAGAGATATACTCCAGTCTCCACGGAGACAGTCAGTATGTTTAGATCATATCCCAGAGAATTACTCCAGTCTCCACGGAGACAGTCAGTATGTTTAGATCAGATCCCAGAGATATACTCCAGTCTCCACGGAGACAGTCAGTATGTTTAGATCAGATCCCAGAGAATTACTCCAGTCTCCACGGAGACAGTCAGTATGTATAGATCCAGATCCCAGAGAATTACTCCAGTCTCCACGGGAGACAGTCAGTATGTTTAGATCAGATCCCAGAGATATACTCCAGTCTCCACGGAGACAGTCAGTATGTTTAGATCATATCCCAGAGATATACCCAGTCTCCACGGGAGACAGTCAGTATGTATAGATCATATCCAGTGATATACCCAGTCTCCACGGAGACAGTCAGTATGTTTAGATCATATCCCCAGAGATATACTCCAGTCTCCACGGAGACAGCGAGGTATGTTTAGATCATATCCAGAGAATTACTCCAGTCTCCACGGAGACAGTCAGTATGTATAGATCATATCCCAGAGAATTACTCCAGTTCTCACGGAGACAGTCAGTATGTATAGATCAGATCCCAGAGAATTACTCCAGTCTCCACGGAGACAGTCAGTATGTTTAGATCAGATCCCAGAGAATTACTCCAGTCTCCACGGAGACAGTCAGTATGTTTAGATCAGATCCCAGAGAATTACTCCAGTCTCCCACGGAGACGGTCAGTATGGTAGATCAGATCCCAGAGAATTCTCCAGTGCCCACGGAGACAGTCAGTGTTTAGATCATATCCAGAGAGTACTCCAGTCTCACGGAGACAGTCAGTATGTTTAGATCAGATCTAGAGATATACTCCAGTCTCCACGGAGACAGTCAGTATGTTTAGATCAGATCCTGTGAGAATTACTCCAGTCTCCACGGAGACAGTCAGTATGTTTAGATCAGATCCCAGAGATATAGTACTCCAGTCTCACGGGAGACAGTCAGTATGTTTAGATCAGATCCCAGAGAATTACTCCAGTCTCCACGGAGACAGTCAGTATGTTTAGATCAGATCTCAGAGAATTACTCCAGTCTCCACGGAGACAGTCAGTATGTTTAGATCAGATCCCAGAGAATTACTCCAGTCTCCACGGAGACAGTCAGTATGTTTAGATCAGATCCCAGAGAGGTACCCAGTCTCCACGGAGACAGTCAGTATGTTTAGATCAGATCCCAGAGAATTACTCCAGTCTCCACGGAGACAGTCAGTATGTTTAGATCCAGATCCCCGAGACTACTCCAGTCTCCACGACAGTCGGTATGTTTAGATCAGATCCTGTGAGATTACTCCAGTTCACGGGAGACAGTCAGTATGTTTAGATCAGATCCCAGAGAATTACTCCAGTCCCCACGGAGACAGTCAGTATGTTTATGATCAGATCCCAGAGAATTACTCCAGTCCCCACGGAGACAGTCAGTATGTTTAGATCAGATCCCCCAGAGACTACTCCCAGTCCCCACGGAGACAGTCAGCATATGTTTAGATCAGATCCCAGAGAATACCCAGCCCCCCACGGAGACAGTCATATGTTTAGATCAGATCCCAGAGAATTACTCCAGTCTCCACGGAGACAGTCAGGTATGTTTAGATCAGATCCCAGATATATACTCCAGTCTCCACGGAGACAGCTCAGTATGCTTTAGATCAGATCCCAGATATACTCCAGCTCCACGGAGACAGTCAGGCATGTTTAGATCAGATCCCAGAGAATTACTCCAGTCTCCACGGAGACAGTCAGTATGTTTAGATCAGATCCCAGAGAATTACTCCAGTCTCCACGGAGACAGTCAGTATGTTTAGATCAGATCCCAGATATATACTCCAGTCTCCACGGAGACAGTCAGTATGTTTAGATCAGATCCCAGAGAATTACTCCAGTCTCCACGGAGACAGTCAGTATGTTTAGATCAGATCCCAGAGAATTACTCCAGTCTCCATGGAGACAGTCAGTATGTTTAGATCAGATCCCAGAGAATTACTCCTAAATGAAACATAAAGGAGGATCGGTTGCAGCCAGTAGGCCGGCGACGATCGACCGCCGAGCGCCGCCCCAACAGGAAGAGGCAGCATCTTCGACGGGATTCGTGACAGATCTGCGAGATCAAACACGAAAAAGGAAAAACCTGTAAAATGTTCCCCACAAGCTGGAATATCTTGTTTTTTTCACGTTTGTAAAATCTTTGTTTTGATTCATTAAATTAATATGCAAATTAATCGTAAAACTTTTTAAAACTTACTCCTTCAATGTTTTGTGTGTTCGTACGCTCGGTCCATCCTTCAGTCCGCCCGTCCTTCAGTCCGTTCGCTCTTTCAGTCTGCCCATCCGTCTCTTCAGTCCGCCCATTCTCAGCCTCTCTTCAGTCTCGTCCGTCCTTCAGTCCGTCCTGTCCTTCAGTCTCGCTCTGCCCTTCAGTCCATCCGCCCTTCAGTCCGTCCGTCTGTGCTGGCTCAACCAAATCAAATCATCCCAGCTTTCCCAGCATCAATACAACTCATATATAATGGAACAGAATTTGACAGCTAGACCTTAAAACTTACTTCCTTCAATGTTTTGTCTGTTCGTCCGTCCGTCTCTTCTGCCAGCCCGAGGACGCCCGTCTCAGTCCGCCCTGCCTCAGTTCAGTTCATCGTCCGTCCGTCTGTCTCAGTCCGTCTCGCCTTTCAGTCCGTCCGTCTCAGTCTCGCCTCATCTTCAGTCCGTCTCGCCTCTTCACTCCCGCCCGCCTCAGTCTCGTCTCTTCAGTCCGTCCGTCCTTCAGTCCGCCCGTCCTTCAATCCGCTCGCCTTCAGTCCGTCTCGTCTCTTCAGTCCGCTCTGTCCTTCAGTCTGCCTGCCTTTCAGTCTGCGCTGCCTTCAGTCTCGCCTGTCCTCAGTCCGCCTGCCTTTCAGTCTCGTCTGCTCTTCAGTCTCGTCTCGTCTCTTCAGTCCGTCTGCCTCTTCAGTCGCCCGCCTGTCCTCTCAGCCCGCTCGCTCTTCAGTTCGTGCCTCCGTCTCCGTCTTTCAGTCTCGCCTTCTTCAGTCTATCTCGTCTCAGTCTCGCCCATCTCAGTCCGTCCGTCCGCCTTTCAGTCTCGCCTCGCCCTTCAGTCCGCCTGCCTCTTCAGTCCGCCTGCCTCGCCAGTCTGTCCGCCTCAGTCCGTCCGTCCGCTCTTCAGTCTCGCTCGCCTCTTCAGTCTCGCCCGCTCTTCAGTCCGCCTGCCTTCAGTCCGTCCGGCTCTTCAGTCTCGCCTCGTCCTTCCAGTCTCGCCTGCCTTCCAGTCTGCCCGTCTATCTCTTAGTCCGCCTGTCTCTCAGTCCGCTCCATCTTTCAGTCTCGCTCTCGCCTCTCAGTCTCGCTCCATCTCAGTCCGCCTGCCCTTCAGTCCGCCTGCCTCTTTCAGTCCGTCTGCCCGTCTCTTAGTCCGCCCATCCTTCAGTCCGTCTGCCTCTTCAGTCCGTCCATCCTTCAGTCTGTGCTGGTCAACCAAATCAAATCATCCCAGGAGACCCAGCTTTCCCAGCATCAATACAACTCATATATAATGGAACAGAATTTGACAGCGAGACCTTTGCTTTGAAGTGCTTATTAACGGCTTGCTATCAGCAGCGCTGTGAGAGAGAGAAATAGTTTCAGAGGTAAAGAGAGAGAGAGAGAGTGAGAGAGAAAGAAAGAAAGAAACAAAGAGAGAAATAGACAGAGGAAGAGAAAGAGAAACAGAGAGAGAGAAAGAGAGAGAGAGAGACAGAAACAGAGATACAGAGAGAGAGAGAGAGAGAGAGAGACAGAAACAGAGATACAGAGAGAGACAGAGAGAAAGACAGAGAGAGACAGAGAGAGACAGAGAGACAGAGAGACAGAAACAGAGAGAGACAGAGAGAGAGAAAGAGAGAGAGAAAGAGAGAGAGAGAGAGAGAATGAGAGAGAGAGAGAGAGAAAGACAGAGAGAGACAGAGAGAGAGAAAGAGAGAGAGAAAGAGAGAGAGAAAGAGAGAGAGAAAGAGAGAGAGAGAGAGAGAATGAGAGAGAGAGAGAGAGAGAGAATGAGAGAGAGAGAGAGAGAAAGACAGAGAGAGACAGAGAGAGAGAAAGAGAGAGAGAAAGAGAGAGAGAGAGAGAGAATGAGAGAGAGAGAGAGAGAAAGACAGAGAGAGAGAGAGAAAGAGAGAGAGACAGAGAGAGAGAGAGAGAAAGAGAGAGAGACAGAGAGAAAGAGAGAGAGAGAGAGACAGAGACAGAGAGAGTATCAGCACAACTAATTTTCCACCATGCACCACTCACCACAGCAGCACAAACACACACACACTCAAGGTCAGCCTGGTCAGTCGCTCTTGGCAACAGCGCAAAGCATTTTGGCCCAGCGTCAGCCATTTTAAATCAGTAATCTGGGTTGTACATCGTGTCGGTCCATCCGACGGGCGCGAGTGACCTTCCCTTTTATCTGTAGACCTGCTGAGCGAGGGAAATGTGTCCTAAATGTTTGGTGTGGTGTGTGTGTGAGTGTAGTAGACAGAGAGAGCTAAGTGGAACAAGGTTAAGTGGAGGGGGTGGGGTGGGGGGCAGATCTTTACGGCACATCACCGGCGGTGACGTTATTATAAGGTCCTTCCAAAACGGCCTTGTTAAATATCGATCAGGCAGCAGCCAGGGTCACCTACTTCACCGACGACCGCTGCTGAGGACCCCGAGAAAAACAGGAAGAAAAAAAACAGAAACAACCAAAACTTTCAATCCACTTTAAACCTTTTAAATCTCCTCTGATGATTAACATGGAGGAGGAGGGGAGGGTGGATGGATGGATGGAGGGATAGGTGAGGAGGAATAGGTGGAGGAGGAGGGGAGGGTGGGTGGATGGATGGAGGGATAGGTGAGGAGGAGGGCATGGATCAGAGAGAGAGGAGGAGAGGATGGAGGGATAGGTGGAGGAGGGATAGGTGAGGAGGAGGGATAGGTGAGGAGGAGGGCATGGAGCAGAGAGAGAGGAGGAGAGGATGGAGGGATAGGTGGAGGAGGAGGGCATGGAGCAGAGAGAGAGGAGGGGAGGGTGGATGGATAGGTGGAGAAGGGATAGGTGGAGGAGGAGGGATAGGTGAGGAGGAGGGCATGGAGCAGAGAGAGGAGAGGATGGAGGGATAGGTGGAGGAGGAGGGCATGGAGCAGAGAGAGAGGAGGGGAGGGTGGATGGATGGATAGGTGGGAGGAGGGCATGGAGCAGAGAGAGAGGAGGAGAGGATGGAGGGATAGGTGGAGGAGGGATAGGTGAGGAGGAGGGATAGGTGAGGAAGAGGACATGGAGCAGAGAGAGAGGAGGAGAGGATGGAGGGATAGGTGGAGGAGGGATAGGTGAGGAGGAGGGATAGGTGAGGAGGGATAGGTGAGGAGGCATAGGTGAGGAAGAGGGCATGAAGCAGAGAGAGAGGAGGAGAGGATGGAGTGTGTGTTTTATCATTTGTATTTGTGTGTGTGTGTGTTTTATAATGTGTGTGTGTGTGTTTGTGTGTGTGTGGGTATTTTTGCATGTGTGTGTTTTATCATGTGTGTGTGTATTTGTGTGTGTGTTTTAACATGTGTGTGTGTGTGTGTGTGTGTGTGTGTATGTGTGTGTGTGTGTGTTTTATCATGTGTGTGTGTGTGTTTTATCTATCATGTGTGTGTGTGTGTGTGTTTTGTCATGTGTGTGTGTGTGTGTGTTTTGTCATGTGTGTGTGTGTTTTGTCTGTTTGTCAAGTGTGTGCGTCTTCTCATCCGTGTGTGAGTCTCCTCGTGTCTAGGCCCTTGCAACCAATTATCTGCCTGCCCTCTAAGCCTGATTAATATCACAAAACTGTCTTGTCTCCTTCTCTCTATCTCTCCATCCCTCTATCTCTCCATCCTGCTCCTTCTATCTCTCCATCCCTCTATCTCTCCATCTCTCCATCCCTGCTCCTTCTATCTCTCCATCCCTGCTCCTTCTATCTCTCCATCCCTGCTCCTTCTATCTATCCATCTCTCCATCTCTCCATCCCCGCTCCTTCTATCTCTCCATCCCTGCTCCTTCTATCTCTCCATCCCTGCTCCTTCTATCTCTCCATCCCTGCTCCTTCTATCTCTCCATCCCTGCTCCTTCTATCTCTCCATCTCTCCATCTCTCCATCCCTGCTCCTTCTATCTCTCCATCCCCGCTCCTTCTATCTCTCCATCCCTGCTCCTTCTATCTCTCCATCCCTGCTCCTTCCATCTCTCCATCCCTGTTCCTTCTATCTCTCCATCCCTGCTCCTTCTATCTCTCCATCCCTGCTCCTTCTATCTCTCCATCCCTGCTCCTTCTATCTCTCCATCCCTGCTCCTTCCATCTCTCCATCCCTGTTCCTTCTATCTCTCCATCCCTGCTCCTTCTATCTCTCCATCCCTGCTCCTTCTATCTCTCCATCCCTGCTCCTTCTATCTCTCCATCCCTGCTCCTTCTATCTCTCCATCCCCCGCTCCTTCTATCTCTCCATCCCTGCTCCTTCTATCTCTCCATTCCTGCTCCTTCTATCTCTCCATCCCTGCTCCTTCTATCTCTCCATTCCTGCTCCTTCTATCTCTCCATTCCTGCTCCTTCTATCTCTCCATTCCTGCTCCTTTTATCTCTCCATCCCTGCTCCTTCTATCTCTCCATCCCTGCTCCTTCTATCTCTCCATCCCTGCTCCTTCTATCTCTCCATCCCTGCTCCTTCTATCTCTCCATCCCTACTCCTTCTATCTCTCCATCCCTGCTCCTTCTATCTCTCCATCCCTGCTCCTTCTACCTCTCCATCCCTGCTCCTTCTACCTCTCCATCCCTGCTCCTTCTATCTCTCCATCTCTCCATCCCTACTCCTTCTATCTCTCCATCTCTCCATCTCTCCATCCCTGCTCCTTCTATCTCTCCATCCCTGCTCCTTCTACCTCTCCATCCCTGCTCCTTCTATCTCTCCATCCCTACTCCTTCTATCTCTCCATCCCTACTCCTTCTATCTCTCCATCCCTACTCCTTCTATCTCTCCATCCCTGCTCCTTCTATCTCTCCATCCCTACTCCTTCTATCTCTCCATCTCTCCATCTCTCCATCCCTGCTCCTTCTATCTCTCCATCCCTGCTCCTTCTATCTCTCCATTCCTGCTCCTTCTACCTCTCCATCCCTGCTCCTTCTATCTCTCCATCCCTACTCCTTCTATCTCTCCATCCCTGCTCCTTCTATCTCTCCATTCCTGCTCCTTCTACCTCTCCATCCCTGCTCCTTCTATCTCTCCATCCCTGCTCCTTCTATCTCTCCATCCCTACTCCTTCTATCTCTCCATCCCTACTCCTTCTATCTCTCCATCCGTCCATCCCTCCATCTCTCCATCCCTGCTCCTTCTATCTCTCCATCCCGCTCCTTCTATCTCTCCATCCCTGCTCCTTCTATCTCTCCATTCCTGCTCCTTCTATCTCTCCATCCCTGCTCCTTCTATCTCTCCATCCCTGCTCCTTCTATCTCTCCATCCCTGCTCCTTCTATCTCTCCATCCGTCCATCCCTCCATCTCTCCATCCCTGCTCCTTCTATCTCCTCCATCTCTCCATCCCCGCTCCTTCTATCTCTCCATCCCTGCTCCTTCTATCTCTCCATCCCTGCTCCTTCCTATCTCTCCATCCCTGCTCCTTCTATCTCTCCATCCCCGCTCCTTCTATCTCTCCATCCCTGCTCCTTCTATCTCTCCATTCCTGCTCCTTCTATCTCTCCATCCCTGCTCCTTCTATCTCTCCATTCCTGCTCCATTCCTGCTCCTTCTATCTCTCCATTCCTGCTCCTTCTATCTCTCCATTCCTGCTCCTTCTATCTCTCCATTCCTGCTCCTTCTATCTCTCCATCCCTGCTCCTTCTATCTCTCCATCCCTGCTCCTTCTATCTCTCCATCCCTGCTCCTTCTATCTCGCCATCCCTGCTCCTTCTATCTCTCCATCCCTACTCCTTCTATCTCTCCATCCCTGCTCCTTCTATCTCTCCATCCCTGCTCCTTCTACCTCTCCATCCCTGCTCCTTCTACCTCTCCATCCCTGCTCCTTCTATCTCTCCATCTCTCCATCCCTACTCCTTCTATCTCTCCATCTCTCCATCTCTCCATCCCTGCTCCTTCTATCTCTCCATCCCTGCTCCTTCTACCTCTCCATCTCTGCTCCTTCTATCTCTCCATCCCTACTCCTTCTATCTCTCCATCCCTACTCCTTCTATCTCTCCATCCCTACTCCTTCTATCTCTCCATCCGTCCATCCCTCCATCTCTCCATCCCTGCTCCTTCTATCTCTCCATCCCTTCTCCTTCTATCTCTCCATCCCTGCTCCTTCTATCTCTCCATTCCTGCTCCTTCTACCTCTCCATCCCTGCTCCTTCTATCTCTCCATCCCTGCTCCTTCTATCTCTCCATTCCTGCTCCTTCTATCTCTCCATCCCTGCTCCTTCTATCTCTCCATTCCTGCTCCATTCCTGCTCCTTCTATCTCTCCATTCCTGCTCCTTCTATCTCTCCATTCCTGCTCCTTCTATCTCTCCATTCCTGCTCCTTCTATCTCTCCATCCCTGCTCCTTCTATCTCTCCATCCCTGCTCCTTCTATCTCTCCATCCCTGCTCCTTCTATCTCGCCATCCCTGCTCCTTCT
>NW_026280528.1:0-18278 GCF_023373465.1 Oncorhynchus keta
GTCATGTGTCCTTATCAGTCCTGTCATGTGTCCTTATCAGTCCTGTCATGTGTCCTCCTTATCAGTCCTGTCATGTGTCCTTATCAGTCCTGTCATGTGTCTTCCTTATCAGTCCTGTCATGTGTCCTTATCAGTCCTGTCATGTGTCCTTATCAGTCCTGTCATGTGTCCTTATCAGTCCTGTCATGTGTCCTTATCAGTCCTGTCATGTGTCCTTATCAGTCCTGTCATGTGTCCTTATCAGTCCTGTCATGTGTCCTTATCAGTCCTGTCATGTGTCCTCCTTATCAGTCCTGTCATGTGTCTTCCTTATCAGTCCTGTCTGTGTCTCCTTATCAGTCCTGTCATGTGTCCTTATCAGTCCTGTCATGTGTCCTTATCAGTCCTGTCATGTGTTCCTTATCAGTCCTGTCATGTGTCCTTATCAGTCCTGTCATGTGTCCTTATCAGTCCTGTCATGTGTCCTTATCAGTCCTGTCATGTGTCCTCCTTATCAGTCCTGTCATGTGTCCTTATCAGTCCTGTCATGTGTCCTCCTTATCAGTCCTGTCATGTGTCCTATCAGTCCTGTCATGTCCTTATCAGTCCTGTCATGTGTCCTTATCAGTCCTGTCATGTGTCCTTATCAGTCCTGTCATGTGTCCTTATCAGTCCTGTCATGTGTCCTTATCAGTCCTGTCATGTGTCCTCCTTATCAGTCCTGTCATGTGTCCTTATCCAGTCCTGTCATGTGTCCTTATCAGTCCTGTCATGTGTCCTTATCAGTCCTGTCATGTGTCATATCAGTCTGTCATGTGTCCTTATCAGTCCTGTCATGCATGTCCTTATCAGTCCTGTCCTTATCAGTACTGTCCTCCTTATCAGTCCTGTCATGTGTCCTTATCAGTCTGTCATGTGTCCTTATCAGTCCTGTCATGTGTCCTTATCAGTCTGTCATGTGTCCTTATCAGTCCTGTCATGTCCTTATCAGTCCTGTCATGTGTCCTCCTTATCAGTCCTGTCATGTGTCTCCTTATCCAGTCCTGTCATGTGTCCTCCTTATCAGTCCTGTCATGTGTCCTCCTTATCAGTCCTGTCATGTGTCCTTATCAGTCCTGTCATGTGTCCTCCTTATCAGTCCTGTCATGTGTCCTTATCAGTCCTGTCATGTGTCCTTATCAGTCCTGTCATGTGTCCTTATCAGTCCTGTCATGTGTCCTTATCAGTCTGTCATGTGTCCTCCTTATCAGTCCCTGTCATGTGTCCTTATCAGTCCTGTCATGTCCTTATCAGTCTGTCATGTCCCTTATCAGTCCTGTCATGTGTCCTTATCAGTCCTGTCATGTGTCCTTATCAGTCCTGTCATGTGTCCTTATCAGTCCTGTCATGTCCTCCTTATCAGTCTGTCATGTGTCCTTATCAGTCCTGTCATGTGTCCCTTATCAGTCCTGTCATGTGTACTTATCAGTCCTGTCATGTGTCCTTATCAGTCCTGTCATGTGTACTTATCAGTCTGTCATGTGTCCATATCAGTCCTGTCATGTGTCTTCCTTATCAGTCCTGTCATGTGTCTTCCTTATCAGTCCTGTCATGTGTCCTTATCAGTCCTGTCATGTGTCTTCCTTATCAGTCCTGTCATGTGTCCTTATCAGTCCCTGTCATGTGTCCTTATCAGTCCTGTCATGTGTCCTCCTTATCAGTCCTGTCATGTCCTCCTTATCAGTCCTGTCATGTGTCCTTATCAGTCCTGTCATGTGTCCTTATCAGTCCTGTCATGTGTCCTTATCAGTCCTGTCATGTGTATTATATCAGTCCTGTCATGTGTACTTATCAGTCCTGTCATGTGTCCTTATCAGTCTGTCATGTGTACTTATCAGTCCTGTCATGTGTCCTTATCAGTCCTGTCATGTGTCCTTATCAGTCCTGTCATGTGTCCTTATCAGTCCTGTATCATGTGTACTTATCAGTCCTGTCATGTGTCCTTATCAGTCCTGTCATGTGTTTTCCTTATCAGTCCTGTCATGTGTCCTACTTATCAGTCCTGTCATGTGTTTCCTTATCAGTCCTGTCATGTCTTCCTTATCAGTCCTGTCATGTGTCCTTATCAGTCCTGTCATGTGTCTTCCTTATCAGTCCTGTCATGTGTCCTTATCAGTCCTGTCATGTGTCCTTATCAGTCCTGTCATGTGTCCTTATCAGTCCTGTCATGTGTCCCTTATCAGTCCTGTCATGTGTCCTTATCAGTCCTGTCTGTCCATCAGTCCTGTCATGTCCTTATCAGTCCTGTCATGTGTCCTTATCAGTCCCTGTCATGTGTCTTCCTTATCAGTCCTGTCATGTGTCCTTATCAGTCCTGTCATGTACTTACTTTCCCTTATCAGTCCTGTCATGTGTCCTTATCAGTCCTGTCATGTGTCCTTATCAGTCCTGTCATGTGTCTTCCTTATCAGTCCTGTCATGTGTCCTTATCAGTCCTGTCATGTGTCCTTATCAGTCCTGTCATGTGTCCTTATCAGTCCTGTCATGTGTCCTTATCAGTCCTGTCATGTGTCCTCCTTATGTGTCCTTATCAGTCCTGTCATGTGTCCTTATCAGTCCTGTCATGTGTCCTTATCAGTCCTGTCATGTGTCCTTATCAGTCCTGTCATGTGTCCTTATCAGTCCTGTCATGTGTCCTTATCAGTCCTGTCATGTGTCCTTATCAGTCCTGTCATGTGTCCTTATCAGTCCTGTCATGTGTCCTTATCAGTCCTGTCATGTGTCCTGTCATGTGTACTTATCAGTCCTGTCATGTGTCCTTATCAGTCCTGTCATGTGTCCTTATCAGTCCTGTCATGTGTCCTTATCAGTCCTGTCATGTGTTTTCCTTATCAGTCCTGTCATGTGTCCTTATCAGTCCTGTCATGTGTCCTTATCAGTCCTGTCATGTCCTTATCAGTCCTGTCATGTGTCCTTATCAGTCCTGTCATGTGTCCTTATCAGTCCTGTCATGTGTCCTTATCAGTCCTGTCATGTGTCCTTATCAGTCCTGTCATGTGTCCTTATCAGTCTGTCATGTGTCCTTATCAGTCCTGTCATGTGTCTTCCTTATCAGTCCTGTCATGTGTCCTTATCAGTCCTGTCATGTGTTTTCCTTATCAGTCCTGTCATGTGTCCTTATCAGTCCTGTCATGTGTACTTATCAGTCCTGTCATGTGTCCTTATCAGTCCTGTCATGTGTCCTTATCAGTCCTGTCATGTGTCCTTATCAGTCCTGTCATGTGTCCTCCTTATCAGTCCTTATCGTGTGTCATGTATCAGTCCTGTCATGTGTCTTCCTTATCAGTCCTGTCATGTGTCCTTATCAGTCCTGTCATGTGTCCTTATCAGTCCTGTCATGTGTACTTATCAGTCCTGTCATGTGTCCTTATCAGTCCTGTCATGTGTCTTCCTTATCAGTCCTGTCATGTCCTTATCAGTCCTGTCATGTGTCTTCCTTATCAGTCCTGTCATGTGTCCTTATCAGTCCTGTCATGTGTCCTTATCAGTCCTGTCATGTGTCCTTATCAGTCCTGTCATGTGTCCTTATCAGTCCTGTCATGTGTCCTTCAGTCCTGTCCTTATCAGTCCTGTCATGTGTCCTTATCAGTCCTGTCATGTGTCCTTATCAGTCCTGTCATGTGTCCTTATCAGTCCTGTCATGTCTTCCTTATCAGTCCTGTCATGTGTCCTTATCAGTCCTGTCATGTGTCCTTATCAGTCCTGTCATGTGTCCTTATCAGTCCTGTCATGTGTCCTTATCAGTCCTGTCATGTCTTCCTTATCAGTCCTGTCATGTGTCCATATCAGTCCTGTCGTGTGTCCTTATCAGTCCTGTCATGTGTCCTTATCAGTCCTGTCATGTGTCCTTATCAGTCCTGTCATGTGTACTTATCAGTCCTGTCATGTGTCCTTATCAGTCCTGTCATGTGTCCTTATCAGTCCTGTCATGTGTCCTTATCAGTCCTGTCATGTCATGTCCTTATCAGTCTGTCATGTGTCCTCCTTATCAGTCCTGTCATAAAACTTATCAGTCCTGTCATGTGTCTTCCTTATCAGTCCTGTCATGTGTCCTTATCAGTCCTGTCATGTGTCCTTATCATGTCCTGTCATGTGTCCTTATCAGTCCTGTCATGTGTCCTTATCAGTCCTGTCTGTCTTATCAGTCCTGTCCTTATCAGTCCTGTCATGTGTCCTTATCAGTCCTGTCATGTGTCCTTATCAGTGTCATGTGTCCTCCTTATCAGTCCTGTCATGTGTACTTATCAGTCCTGTCTTATCAGTCCTGTCATGTTCCTTATCTTATCAGTCCTGTCATGTGTCCTTATCAGTCCTGTCATGTGTCCTTATCAGTCCTGTCATGTGTCCTTATCAGTCCTGTCATGTTTTCCTTATCAGTCCTGTCATGTGTCCTTATCAGTCCTGTCATGTGTCCTTATCAGTCCTGTCATGTGTCCTTATCAGTCCTGTCATGTGTACTTATCAGTCCTGTCATGTGTACTTATCAGTCCTGTCATGTGTCCTTATCAGTCCTGTCATGTGTCCTCCTTATCAGTCCTGTCATGTGTCCTTATCAGTCCTGTCATGTGTCCATATCAGTCCTGTCATGTGTCCTTATCAGTCCTGTCATGTGTCCTTATCAGTCCTGTCATGTGTCCTTATCAGTCCTGTCATGTGTCCTCCTTATCAGTCCTGTCATGTGTCCTTATCAGTCCTGTCATGTGTCCTTATCAGTCCTGTCATGTGTCCTTATCAGTCCTGTCATGTGTACTTATCAGTCCTGTCATGTGTCCTTATCAGTCCTGTCATGTACTTATCAGTCCCTGTCCTTATCAGTCCTGTCATGTGTCCTTATCAGTCCTGTCATGTGTCCTCCTTATCAGTCCTGTCATGTGTCAGTCCTTATCAGTCCTGTCATGTGTCCTTATCAGTCCTGTCATGTGTCCTTATCAGTCCTGTCATGTACTTATCAGTCCTGTCATGTGTCCTTATCAGTCCTGTCATGTGTCCTTATCAGTCCTGTCATGTGTCCTTATCAGTCCTGTCATGTGTCCTTATCAGTCTGTCATGTGTCCTTATCAGTCCTGTCATGTGTCCTTATCAGTCCTGTCATGTGTCCTTATCAGTCCTGTCATGTGTCCTTATCAGTCCTGTCATGTGTTTTCCTTATCAGTCCTGTCATGTGTCCTTATCAGTCCTGTCATGTGTCCTTATCAGTCCTGTCATGTCCTTATCAGTCCTGTCATGTGTCCTTATCAGTCCTGTCATGTGTCCTTATCAGTCCTGTCATGTGTCCATATCAGTCCTGTCATGTGTCCTTATCAGTCCTGTCATGTGTCCTTATCAGTCCTGTCATGTGTCCTTATTATCAGTCCTGTCATGTGTCCTTATCAGTCCTGTCATGTGTCCTTATCAGTCCTGTCATGTGTCCTTATCAGTCCTGTCATGTGTCCTTATCAGTCCTGTCATGTGTCCTTATCAGTCCTGTCATGTGTCCTTATCAGTCCTGTCATGTGTCCTTATCAGTCCTGTCATGTGTCTTCCTTATCAGTCCTGTCATGTGTCCTTCCTTATCAGTCCTGTCATGTGTCCTTATCAGTCCTGTCATGTGCCTTATCAGTCCTGTCATGTGTCCTTATCAGTCCTGTCATGTACTTATCAGTCCTGTCATGTGTCCTTATCAGTCCTGTCATGTCCTACTTATCAGTCCTGTCATGTGTCTTCCTTATCAGTCCTGTCCTGTGTGTCCTTATCAGTCCTGTCATGTGTCCTTATCAGTCCTGTCATGTGTTTTATCAGTCCTGTCATGTCTGTACTTATCAGTCCTGTCATGTGTCCTTATCAGTCCTGTCATGTGTCTTCTTATCAGTCCTGTCATGTGTCCTCTATCAGTCCTGTCATGTCCTCCTTATCAGTCCTGTCATGTGTCCTTATCAGTCCTGTCATGTGTCTTCCTTATCAGTCCTGTCATGTGTCCTTATCAGTCCTGTCATGTGTCTTCCTGTCTTATCAGTCCTGTCATGTGTCCTTATCAGTCCTGTCATGTGTCCCTTATCAGTCCTGTCATGTGTCCTTATCAGTCCTGTCATGTGTCCTTATCAGTCCTGTCATGTGTCCTTATCAGTCCTGTCATGTGTCCTTATCAGTCCTGTCATGTGTCCTTATCAGTCCTGTCATGTGTCCTTATCAGTCCTGTCATGTGTCCTTATCAGTCCTGTCATGTGTCCTTATCAGTCTGTCTGTCCTTATCAGTCCTGTCATGTGTACTTATCAGTCCTGTCATGTGTACTTATCAGTCCTGTCATGTACTTATCAGTCCTGTCATGTGTCCTTATCAGTCCTGTCATGTGTCTTCCTTATCAGTCCTGTCATGTGTCCTTATCAGTCCTGTCATGTCTTCCTTATCAGTCCTGTCATGTGTCCTTATCAGTCCTGTCATGTCCTTTTCCTTATCAGTCCTGTCATGTGTCCTTATCAGTCCTGTCATGTGTCCTTATCAGTCCTGTCATGTGTCCCTTATCAGTCCTGTCATGTGTCCTTATCAGTCCTGTCATGTGTCCTTATCAGTCCTGTCATGTGTCCTTATCAGTCCTGTCATGTGTCCTCCTTATCAGTCCTGTCATGTGTCCTTATCAGTCCTGTCATGTGTCCTTTATCAGTCCTGTCATGTGTCCTTATCAGTCCTGGCATGTGTCCTTATCAGTCCTGTCATGTGTACTTATCAGTCCTGTCATGTGTCCTTATCAGTCCTGTCATGTGTCCTTATCAGTCCTGTCATGTGTCCTTATCAGTCCTGTCATGTGTCTTCCTTATCAGTCCTGTCATGTGTCCTTATCAGTCCTGTCATGTCCTTATCAGTCCTGTCATGTGTCTTCCTTATCAGTCCTGTCATGTGTCCTCCTTATCAGTCCTGTCATGTGTTTTCCTTATCAGTCCTGTCATGTGTCTTCCTTATCAGTCCTGTCATGTGTCCTTATCAGTCCTGTCATGTGTCCTTATCAGTCCTGTCATGTGTCCTTATCAGTCCTGTCATGTGTCCTTATCAGTCCTGTCATGTGTCTCCTTATCAGTCCTGTCATGTGTCCTTATCAGTCCTGTCATGTGTCCTTATCAGTCCTGTCATGTGTCCTTATCAGTCCTGTCATGTGTCCTTATCAGTCCTGTCATGTGTCCTTATCAGTCCTGTCATGTGTCCTTATCAGTCCTGTCATGTGTCCTTATCAGTCCTGTCATGTGTTTTCCTTATCAGTCCTGTCATGTGTCCTTATCAGTCTGTCATGTGTCATCAGTCCTGTCATGTGTCCTTATCAGTCCTGTCATGTGTCCTTATCAGTCCTGTCATGTGTCCTTATCAGTCCTGTCATGTGTCCTTATCAGTCCTGTCATGTGTCCTTATCAGTCCTGTCATGTGTCCTCCTTATCAGTCCTGTCATGTGTCCTTATCAGTCCTGTCATGTGTCCTTATCAGTCCTGTCATGTGTACTTATCAGTCCTGTCATGTCCTTATCAGTCCTGTCATGTGTACTTATCAGTCCTGTCATGTGTCCTTATCAGTCTGTCATGTGTCCTTATCAGTCCTGTCATGTGTCCTTATCAGTCCTGTCATGTGTACTTATCAGTCCTGTCATGTGTCCTTATCAGTCCTGTCATGTGTCCTTATCAGTCCTGTCATGTCCTCCTTATCAGTCCATCATGTGTCCTTATCAGTCCTGTCATGTGTCCTTATCAGTCCTGTCATGTGTCCTCCTTATCAGTCCTGTCATGTGTCCTTATCAGTCCTGTCATGTGTCCTTATCAGTCCTGTCATGTGTCCTTATCAGTCCTGTCATGTCAGTCTTCCTTATCAGTCCTGTCATGTGTCCTTATCAGTCCTGTCATGTGTCCTTATCAGTCCTGTCATGTGTCCTTATCAGTCCTGTCATGTGTCCTTATCAGTCCTGTCATGTGTCCTTATCAGTCCTGTCATGTGTCCTTATCAGTCCTGTCATGTGTCCTTATCAGTCCTGTCATGTGTCCTTATCAGTCCTGTCATGTGTCCTTATCAGTCCTGTCATGTGTCCTCCTTATCAGTCCTGTCATGTGTCCTTATCAGTCCTGTCATGTGTCCTTATCAGTCCTGTCATGTGTCCTTATCAGTCCTGTCATGTGTCCTTATCAGTCCTGTCATAAAGCCCCTACGTCCTGTCATGTGTCCTTATCAGTCCTGTCATGTGTCCTTATCAGTCCTGTCATGTGTCCTTATCAGTCCTGTCATGTGTCCTCCCTTTTATCAGTCCTGTCATGTGTCCTTATCAGTCTGTCATGTGTCCTCCTTATCAGTCCTGTCATGTGTCCTTATCAGTCCCTGTCATGTGTCCTTATCAGTCCTGTCCTTATCAGCCCTGTGTCCTTTATCAGTCCTGTCATGTGTCCTCGTCCCTTATCACTGTGTTTCTCTGTCATGTGTCCTCCTTATCAGTCCTGTCATGTGCATTCATCAGTCCTTTCAGTCCTTTCCAACAGCATGTCATGTGTCCTTATCAGTCCTGTCATGTGTACTTATCAGTCCTGTCTGTGTCCTTTCAGTCCTGTCATGTGTCCTTATCAGTCCTGTCATGTGTCCTTATCAGTCCTGTCATGTGTCCTTATCAGTCCTGTCATGTGTCCTTCTCAGTCCAACATGTGTCCTTTCAGAGCAAAAGGTTATCAGTCCTGGTTTCTCCAGTCCAACAGCATGTCATGTGTCCAAAGGTCCTGTCATGGTTTCTCATTCCAACAGCATTCAGTCCTGTTAACTGGTTTCTCCAGTCCTGTCAGCATTCAGTCCTGTCATGGTTAACTGGTTTCTCATGTCCATCAGCATTCAGTGTCAAAGGTTATCAGTCCTGGTCATTCTCCAGTCCAACAGCATTCAGGTCAAGGTTAACTGGTTTCTCAGTCCTGTCAGCATTCAGGGCAAAGGTTAACTGGTTTCTCCAGTCCAACAGCATTCAGAGCAAAAGGTTAACTGGTTTCTCCAGTCCAACAGCATTCAGGTCAAAGGTTAACTGGTTTCTCCATTCCAACAGCATTCAGGTCAAAGGTTAACTGGTTTCTCCAGTCCAACAGCATTCAGAGCAAAAGGTTAACTGGTTTCTCCAGTCCAACAGCATTCAGGTCAAAGGTTAACTGGTTTCTCCATTCCAACAGCATTCAGGTCAAAAAGGTTAACTGGTTTCTCCAGTCCAACAGCATTCAGGTCAAAGGTTAACTGGTTTCTCCAGTCCAACAGCATTCAGGTCAAAGGTTAACTGGTTTCTCCATTCCAACAGCATTCAGGTCAAAAGGTTAACTGGTTTCTCCATTCCAACAGCATTCAGGGCAAAAGGTTAACTGGTTTCTCCAGTCCAACAGCATTCAGAGCAAAAGGTTAACTGGTTTCTCCATTCCAACAGCATTCAGGCAAAAGGTTAACTGGTTTCTCCATTCCAACAGCATTCAGGTCAAAAGGTTAACTGGTTTCTCCAGTCCAACAGCATTCAGAGCAAAAGGTTAACTGGTTTCTCCATTCCAACAGCATTCAGAGCAAAAAGGTTAACTGGTTTCTCCAGTCCAACAGCATTCAGGTCAAAAGGTTAACTGGTTTCTCCATTCCAACAGCATTCAGGTCAAGGTTAACTGGTTTCTCCAGTCCAACAGCATTCAGGGCAAAAGGTTAACTGGTTTCTCCAGTCCAACAGCATTCAGGTCAAAAGGTTAACTGGTTTCTCCAGTCCAACAGCATTCAGGTCAAAAGGTTAACTGGTTTCTCCAGTCCAACAGCATTCAGGTCAAAAGGTTAACTGGTTTCTCCAGTCCAACAGCATTCAGGCAAAAGGTTAACTGGTTTCTCCAGTCCAACAGCATTCAGGTCAAAAGGTTAACTGGTTTCTCCAGTCCAACAGCATTCAGGGCAAAAAGGTTAACTGGTTTCTCCATTCCAACAGCATTCAGAGCAAAAGGTTAACTGGTTTCTCCATTCCAACAGCATTCAGGTCAAAGGTTAACTGGTTTCTCCAGTCCAACAGCATTCAGGTCAAAGGTTAACTGGTTTCTCCAGTCCAACAGCATTCAGGGCAAAAGGTTAACTGGTTTCTCCATTCCAACAGCATTCAGGGCAAAAGGTTAACTGGTTTCTCCAGTCCAACAGCATTCAGGTCAAAAGGTTAACTGGTTTCTCCAGTCCAACAGCATTCAGGTCAAAAGGTTAACTGGTTTCTCCAGTCCAACAGCATTCAGAGCAAAAGGTTAACTGGTTTCTCCAGTCCAACAGATTCATGTCAAAGGTTAACTGGTTTCTCCAGTCCAACAGCATTAAAAACAAAAATTTCTGGTCAAAAGGTTAACTGGTTTCTCCAGTTAACAGTATTCAGGTAGGCCTGGTTGCTAACAAAAAATTTTCCTTTGCATTAAATTAATGTCAAAAGGTTTCTCCATCCAACAGCATTCAGGCAAAAAGGTTAATTTCCATGTCATTGGTAAAAATTAACATTGACATTATTGGTATTGTGTGTAGGCCAGCTACAAAAATAAATCAAGGTTTGAACACTTTGAAGGCCCTGTACATGAGACTGTTATGGCTCCAGAACGGCCACTAGGTGGCGACCTCGTACCTGTGCGGAGAGTGGAGAAGAACAGGAGCCAGAAGAGACAGAGGATAGGTGCTGCCACCACCTGGTTGACGGCCCCAGAGTGGATCTTCTTGTCCAGCTTGGAGGGAAGGTAGGCATAGTACATGTTGTAGCGATCTGCCAGGTGCTTCAACAGCATGTACATCAGACCTGGAGAGAGGGAGGGAGGGGGAGCGGAGAGAGAGAGGAGAGAGAGGGAGGGAGGGGGAGCGGAGAGAGGAGAGAGAGGGGGAGCGGAGAGAGAGGAGAGGGAGGGGGAGCGGAGAGAGAGGAGAGGGAGGGGGAGAGGAGAGGAGAGGGGAGGGGGAGCGGAGAGAGAGGAGAGGGACCTGGGGGGAGGAGAGAGAGGAGAGGGAGGGGGAGCGGAGAGAGAGAGGAGAGGGAGCGGAGAGAGACCTGGAGAGAGGGAGGGGGGAGCGGAGAGAGAGGAGAGAGAGGGGGGAGGGGAGAGAGAGGAGAGGGAGGGGGGGAGCGGAGAGAGAGGGAGAGGGAGGGGGAGCGGGAGAGAGAGGAGAGGGAGGGGGGAGCGGAGAGAGAGGAGAGGAGAGGGAGGGAGGGGGAGCGGAGAGAGAGGAGAGGGAGGGAGGGAGGGGGAGCGGAGAGAGAGGAGAGAGAGGGAGGGAGGGGGAGCGGAGAGAGAGAGAGAGAGGGGAGCGGAGAGAGAGGAGAGGGAGGGGGAGCGGAGAGAGAGGAGAGGGAGGGGGAGCGGAGGAGAGGGAGAGAGGGAGGGAGGGGGGAGCGGAGAGAGAGGAGAGGAGGGGGGGAGCGGAGAGAGAGGAGAGAGAGGGAGGGAGGGGGAGCGGAGAGAGAGGAGAGGGAGGGAGGGAGGGGAGCGGAGAGAGAGGAGAGGGAGGGGGAGCGGAGAGAGAGAGAGAGAGAGAGAGAGAGAGGGAGGGGGAGCGGAGAGAGAGGAGAGGGAGGGGGAGCGGAGAGAGAGAGAGGGAGGGGGAGCGGAGAGAGAGGAGAGGGAGGGAGGGGGAGCGGAGAGAGAGAGAGAGAGGGAGGGAGGGGGGCGGGAGAGAGAGAGAGAGGGAGGGAGGGGGAGCGGAGAGGAGAGGGAGGGGGAGCGGAGAGAGAGGAGAGGGAGGGGGGAGCGGAGAGAGAGGGAGGGGGAGCGAGAGAGAGGGAGGGGGAGCGGAGAGAGAGGAGAGGGAGGGGGAGAGAGAGAGGGAGGGGGGAGCGGAGAGAGAGGAGAGGGAGGGGGAGCGGAGAGAGAGGAGAGGGAGGGGGAGCGGAGAGAGAGGGGAGGGAGGGGGGAGGGAGAGAGAGGGGAGAGAGAGGAGAGGGAGGGGGAGCGGAGAGAGAGGAGAGGGAGGGGGGCGGAGGAGAGGAGAGGGAGGGGGGAGCGGAGAGAGAGGGAGGGGAGGGGGAGCGGAGAGAGAGAGGAGAGGGGAGAGGGAGAGGGGAGAGGGAGGGGGAGCGGAGGAGAGGGAGGGGGAGCGGAGAGAGAGGAGAGGGAGGGGGAGCGGAGAGAGAGGGAGAGGGAGGGGGAGCGGAGAGAGAGGAGAGGGAGGGGGAGCGGAGAGAGAGGAGAGGGAGGGGGAGCGGAGAGAGAGGAGAGAGGGAGGGGGAGCGGAGAGAGAGGAGAGAGAGGGGGAGCGGAGAGAGAGGAGAGGGAGGGGGAGCGGAGAGAGAGGAGAGGGAGGGGGAGCGGGAGAGAGAGGAGAGGGGGGGGAGCGGAGAGAGAGGAGAGGGAGGGGGAGCGGAGAGAGAGGAGAGAGAGGGGGAGCGGAGAGAGAGGAGAGGGAGGGGGATGAGAGAGAGGAGAGGGAGGGGGAGCGGGAGAGAGAGGAGAGGGAGGGGGATGGAGAGAGAGGAGAGGGAGGGGGAGCGGAGAGAGAGAGAGGGAGGGGGGAGCGGAGAGAGAGGAGAGGGAGGGAGGGGGGAGCGGAGAGAGAGGAGAGTGGGAGGGGGAAGGAGAGAGAGGAGAGGGAGGAGGGGGAGCGGAGAGAGAGAGAGGGAGGGGGGAGCGGAGAGAGGAGAGGGAGGGGGAGCGGAGAGAGAGGAGAGGGAGGGGGGGGATGGAGAGAGAGGGAGAGGAGAGGGAGGGGGAGCGGAGAGAGAGAGAGGGAGGGGGAGCGGAGAGAGAGGGAGGGAGGGAGGGGGAGCGGAGAGAGGGAGAGGGAGGGGGGGGAGTGGAGAGAGGAGAGGGAGGGGAGGGGGAGTGGAGAGAGGAGAGGGGAGGGGAGGGGGAGCGGGAGAGAGAGAGAGGGAGGGGGGGGAGCGAGAGAGAGAGAGGGAGGGAGGGGGGAGCGGAGAGAGAGGAGAGGGAGGGAGGGGGAGCGGAGAGAGAGGAGAGGGAGGGAGGGGGAGAGGAGAGGGAGGGGAGGGGGAGCGGAGAGAGAGGAGAGGGAGGGAGGGGGAGCGGGAGAGAGAGAGGGAGGGAGGGGGAGCGGAGAGAGAGGAGAGAGAGGGAGGGGGAGCGGAGAGAGAGAGGGAGGGAGGGGGAGCGGAGAGAGAGGAGAGGGAGGAGGGGGAGAGGAGAGGGAGGGAGGGAGGGAGGACAGTCAGTGGGCATAAAACTAGCTTGTCCCTAAACCCCACTACAGGGGTCCCCTCCCCTGAAATGGAACCTGTCCCGGGAATATTGACTGTCAAACACTGACTTATCATTGTTACTTCTCATAGTTATTCTGTCAGGTGATAAATAACCTACTAGTCAGGTGATAAATAACCTACTAGTCAGGTGATAAATAACCTACTAGTCAGGTGATAAATAACCTACTAGTCAGGTGATAAATAACCTACTAGTCAGGTGATAAATAACCTACTAGTCAGGTGATAAATAACCTACTAGTCAGGTGATAAATAACCTACTAGTCAGGTGATAAATAACCTACTAGTCAGGTGATAAATAACCTACTAGTCAGGTGATAAATAACCTACTAGTCAGGTGATAAATAACCTACTAGTCAGGTGATAAATAAAACCTACTAGTCAGGTGATAAATAACCTACTAGTCAGGTGATAAATAACCTACTAGTCAGGTGATAAATAACCTACTAGTCAGGTGATAAATAACCTGCTAGTCAGGTGATAAATAACCTGCTAGTCAGATGATAAATAACCTACTAGTCAGGTGATAAATAACCTGCTAGTCAGGTGATACATAACCTACTAGTCAGGTGATAAATAACCTACTAGTCAGGTGATAAATAACCTACTAGTCAGGTGATAAATAACCTACTACTCAGGTGATAAATAACCTGCTAGTCAGGTGATAAATAACCTGCTAGTCAGGTGATAAATAACCTGCTAGTCAGGTGATAAATAACCTGCTAGTCAGGTGATAAATAACCTGCTAGTCAGGTGATAAATAACCTGCTAGTCAGGTGATAAATAACCTGCTAGTCAGGTGATAAATAACCTACTAGTCAGGTGATAAATAACCTACTAGTCAGGTGATAAATAACCTGCTAGTCAGGTGATAAATAACCTGCTAGTCAGGTGATAAATAACCTGCTAGTCAGGTGATAAATAACCTGCTAGTCAGGTGATAAATAACCTACTAGTCAGGTGATATATAACCTACTAGTCAATATAAATAACCTACTAGTCAGGTGATAAATAACCTACTAGTCAGGTGATATATAACCTACCACAGCCAGGTGATGGCAAGAAATATTCCCGGGACACACACATATTTTAGCTGCCAAAGCTTTGGGAAAGCCAGCCCAGTGCATAAAGAGAGCCCAGTGCATAAAGCCAGCCCAGTGCATAAAGCCGCCCAGTGCATAAAGCCAGCCCAGTGCATAAAGCCACCCAGTGCATAAAGCCACCCAGTGCATAAAGACAGCCCAGTGCATAAAGCCACCCAGTTCATAAAGCCACCCAGTGCATAAAGACAGCCCAGTGCATAAAGCCACCCAGTGCATAAAGCCACCAGTGCATAAAGCCACCCAGTGCATAAAGACAGCCCAGTGCATAAAGCCACCCAGTGCATAAAGACAGCCCAGTGCATAAAGCCACCCAGTACATAAAGCCACCCAGTGCATAAAGCCAGCCCAGTGCATAAAGCCACCCAGTGCATAAAGACAGCCCAGTGCATAAAGACAGCCCAGTGCATAAAGACAGCCCAGTGCATAAAGCCACCCAGTGCATAAAGACAGCCCAGGGCATAAAGACAGCCCAGTGCATAAAGACAGCCCAGTGCATAAAGACAGCCCAGTGCATAAAGACAGCCCAGTGCATAAAGCCAGCCCAGTGTATAAAGACAGCCCAGTGCATAAAGCCACCCAGTGCATAAAGACAGCCCAGTGCATAAAGACAGCCCAGTGCATAAAGACAGCCAGTGCATAAAGACAGCCCAGTGCATAAAGACAGCCCAGTGCATAAAAGCCAGCCCAGTGCATAAAGACAGCCCAGTGCATAAAGCCACCCAGTGCATAAAGACAGCCCAGTGCATAAAGCCAGCCCAGTGCATAAAGCCAGCCCAGTGTATAAAGCTACCAGAGTGGGCACACTACGTCATTTCAATGTGGATAAGTGGGTTTTATTTGGTTGATACATTGATGAATGAGATTACAAACCTATGATCAAACATCCAAAAAGACAAGCTAAAAGTTGGTCGATATCCCAATGTGTTCCCACTATGTTTACTATGTATTCCAATGGAAAACACTTTCTGATTTGTGGTTTAGTTGTCACCTAAATATGTTATCACTGCGCTTTTGAACCGTTAAAAAAGCATAACCAAATTGAAATGTGATTGTCAGATATTTATACGGATCGAAACCTAACGTGTTATCACTGTGCTTCATCTCATAGCACAACCCAATGACCTGGATTGCAACTGAGATTTAATTATAGCGCAAAGTGAAGATCAAGATTCTGCACAGATGATTAGATCCCCACAGACAAGAGACCGTTGAACACGTACGCTCTCTGTGATGTCATAAGAGAACATGTATTGTTAATTGTCACCTCAACATTCTAAGGTTGAATGTCACATTATTTGTAAGAGAGCCTTAACGTTTAGGCTCTCTGCTGTAAGTTCAACAGTTTATATTGAATAGTGTTTGATTGACAACGCAACCAATCATCAACATTTTGATGTATGGTGTATTTTAGATTAATCCTGGGTCCAATTTTAACAACGGCTGTTTATGACTCCCTACAAATAGCATTATTGATGATATAATTGATAAAAAGTATAGGTATATTTAATGTGCTCTCTTGAATCTACCCTTTGGAATAACGTTGATAGCAACAGTGAATCTGTTAAGTGGAGATTCCTCAACATATCTCAACATAGCACATTGGTAACAGCCTAGAGTTTTGTTCTTCTTATAGTGGATATTACGGTGAAGATCTGATATTGTTCAAAGGTACAAATTCAACATATTTTATACAAGGTTTGTCTATGTTGAAAATGGATTACAATGATGACTTAACCCCGTGGTTGAAATGTCATCTTCAAATCAATAGCAAATCCATTATATTTTCTTCCACGTTGATTTAAACCCTTCTGTGCCCAGTGTGCAGATAGTAAACAGTGGATCTCAGCTCACCGGGTGGGACGATGATTGGACAGTGATGCTGTATGTCATGACCACAGTGAAGACGCACATCATCCAGGCATAGGCCGCCCCGAACTGGAACTCATACGCCTGGTGCTGCAGAGCATAGAAACAGAGTTATAGAACTGGAACTCATACGCCTGGTGCTACAGAGCATAGAAACAGAGTTATAGAACTGGAACTCATACGCCTGGTGCTACAGAGCATAGAAACAGAGTTATAGAACTGGAACTCATACGCCTGGTGCTGTAGAGCATAGAAACAGAGTTATAGAACTGGAACTCATACGCCTGGGGTGCCACAGAGCATAGAAATAGAGAGTTATAGAACTGGAACTCATACGCCTGGTGCTGCAGAGCATAGAAATAGAGTTATAGAACTGGAACTCATATGCCTGGTGCTACAGAGCATAGAAATAGAGTTATAGAACTGGAACTCATACGCCTGGTGCTACAGAGCATAGAAATAGAGTTATAGAACTGGAACTCATAGGCCTGGTGCTGCAGAGCATAGAAATAGAGTTATAGAACTGGAACTCATACGCCTGGTGCTACAGAGCATAGAACTAGAGTTATAGAACTGGAACTCATACGCCTGGTGCTACAGAGCATAGAAATAGAGTTATAGAACTGGAACTCATACGCCTGGTGCTACAGAGCATAGAAATAGAGTTATAGAACTGGAACTCATACGCCTGGTGCTGCAGAGCATAGAAACAGAGTTATAGAACTGGAACTCATACGCCTGGTGCTGCAGAGCATAGAAATAGAAATATAGAACTGGAACTCATACGAACTGGAACTCACATTAACAGGAGGATATTATTATATGTCCTTAGGGAAGCTTAAGTTCAACAAAAGCATAGCTTGTCTGGGTTGGGGCTCATTCCATTTCAACACAGTCAATTCAGGAAGTAAATTGAAATTTCCTCATTGCGCTCCTCATTGAAATGTCCGTTTTCTTCCTGAATTGACTGGTTTTAAATGTATTTGACCCTGACCCATTAGCACAGTGTTTCCCAACCCTGGTTCTCCGGGAGACCCAACAGTACAACCCGGAGGACCAGGGCTGGGGAACACTGCAGTAACATATAACCAGAGAGGAAGAGGCGAAGTGAGAGAATTGACTCCGCCCCCAAAATCTGTCCACATGAAAATACAGCGTTAACCAGTGGAAGTGGGGATTCTATGTATGGAGGTCATTGAGTGTCGTATTTGGTCAACATAAAATGTAATTTTGCTAATTTGCAACGTGAGGCTTATTTGATCGAATAGAAGTTGTGTGATGTTTAGGTTGTTACGAATGTACTGATTTAAGTGGACGAATGTGGCATTCTGGCAACTTTGACAAAAAATACTTTGTGTTTTATGCCCTTACATTTATTCCCATTATTAGAGCGGTCAGTCGACTATCTTGTCAGTCCATTGATCATCTTTGATATAACTATTTTCATCCAATAAGTGATGTAGTTTATGAGATTGAATAACTGAGGTCTTCCTGACCACCAGGTGGCGCTCCTCTACTCACCCTCTTGACGTTGCGTCTCTCGGCAGCAGAGCGAGCCAGACACAGCCGGGTCATATACATGAGCAGACCAGGGATCCTCAGCAGATCCATGGCGTTACCGATGAACGCCGACGCGATGACATAGTTCACAAAGAACGCCCCGTTGTCAGGCAGGAACACACACCTGGGGTGGGTGGGGAGACAGGAAATGACATCGCAACAATAACCTTTTTCACACTACAGTGCCAACCAGAACCACACTACGTTGGATTTGTTCTGTTCTCATCGCAGCATGGTTTCTGAAGCGACGTGGGACACGTAACCAGGCCCGGCCCAGTACGGGTCGGGACAACAGTGTGAAAGGGGATATGACAGACTTACTCCCTCCTAAATGACTATACTAAACCCAAATCAAACAGCCAGTTCCATAAGGACACAATATGATGAGAAAACATGGAAGCTGTTCTGATTGGTCCAGAGGAAATCATTGTTACCTGACAAGGTAGGGCTAAGATAAGAACCACTACGTTAGACTATGAGGTGGGGTACAGACAGGATATTACATCACAACAACAATATTACTCACTGAACCTCAGACCCTATTCACTCTGGATCTGTGAAGATTGAA
>NW_026280529.1:0-27500 GCF_023373465.1 Oncorhynchus keta
GACGGCAGACGAGAGAATCTGGCACAATCTCGATGTTTGAGTACCAAATGGAGCCCTATTCCCTATATAGTGCACCTCTTTTGACCAAAGCCCTATGGCACCTTATAACAGGAACAGGGTGCCATTTGGTCACACAACAACAGGCAGTCAGAATGCTTTGGGTTATTCTCCCACAATGTGGGATTTTAGAGGTGGTAATGAAGGTCATTGACATGTACACAAGACTTGAAGATGACGACGTATGTCCACCTGCGTTTATGATGCAGGAGGCCATAAGAGACACATTCTGCTTTAGAAAACGGGAAGGAAAAAGACGGCGAATATAAGTTCACATCCTGCTCTCCGAGGATGTGAGAAAGTAGGGCCTACCGCTGTGGGGTCTACCGCTGTGGGGTCTACCGCTGTGGGGTCTACTGGTGTGGGGCCTACCGCTGTGGGTCACCGCTGTGGGGTCTACTGGTGTGGGGCCTACCGCTGTGGGGTCTACTGGTGTGGAGTCTACTGGTGTGGGGCCTACCGCTGTGGGGCCTACCGCTGTGGGGTCTACTGGTGTGGGGCCTACCGCTGTGGGGCCTACTGGTGTGGGGCCTACCGCTGTGGGGCCTACCGCTGTGGGGCCTACCGCTGTTGGGCCTACTGGTGTGGGGCCTACTGGTGGGGTCTATCGCTGTGGGGCCTACCGGTGTGGGGCCTACCGGTGTGGGGTCTACTGGTGTGGGGCCTACTGGTGTGGGGCCTACTGGTGTGGGGTCTACCGGTGTGGGGTCCACTGGTGTGGGGTCCACCGGTGTGGGGTCTACTGGTGTGGGGCCTACTGGTGTGGGGCCTACTGGTGTGGGGTCTACCGCTGTGGGGCCCACCGCTGTGGGGTCTACTGGTGTGGGGCCTACCGGTGTGGGGTCTACCGGTGTGGGGTCTACTGGTGTGGGGCCTACCGGTGTGGGTCTACCGCTGTTGGGCCTACTGGTGTGGGGCCTACTGGTGTGGGGTCTATCGCTGTTGGGCCTACTGGTGTGGGGCCACCGCTGTGGGGTCTATCGCTGTGGGGCCTCCACCGGTGTGGGGTCTACTGGTGTGGGGCCTACTGGTGTGGGGTCTATCGCTGTGGGGCCCACCGGTGTGGGGCCTACCGGTGTGGGGTCTACTGGTGTGGGTCCCTACTGGTGTGGGGCCTACTGGTGTGGGGCCTACTGGTGTGGGGTCTACCGCTGTGGGGCCTACCGGTGTGGGGTCTACTGGTGTGGGGTCTACCGCTGTGGGCCTACCAGTGTGGGGTCCACCGCTGTGGGGTCTACCGGTGTGGGGTCTACTGGTGTGGGGCCCACCGGTGTGGGGCCTACCGGTGTGGGGCCTACCAGTGTTGGGCCTACCGGTGTGGGGTCCACCGGTGTGGGGCCTACTGGTGTGGGGTCTACCGCTGTGGGGTCACCGCTGTGGGGCCTACTGGTGTGGGGTCTACTGGTGTGGGGCCTACCGCTGTGGGGCCTACCGGTGTGGGGTCTACTGGTGTGGGGCCTACTGGTGTGGGGTCTACCGGTGTGGGGTCTACTGGTGTGGGGCCTACCGCTGTGGGGTCTACTGGTGTGGGGCCTACTGGTGTGGGGTCTACCGGTGTGGGGGTCTACTGGTGTGGGGCCACCGCTGTGGGGCCTACCGCTGTGGGGTCTACTGGTTTGGGGCCTACCGGTGTGGGGTCCACCGCTGTGGGGTCTACTGGTTTGGGGCCCACCGGTGTGGGGTCCACCGCTGTGGGGTCTACTGGTGTGGGGCCTACCGCTGTGGGGCCTACCGCTGTGGGGTCTACTGGTGTGGGGCCTACCGGTGTAGGGCCACCGCTGTGGGGCCTACCGCTGTGGGGTCTACTGGTGTGGGGCCTACCGGTGTGGGGCCTACCACTGTGAGGTCTACTGGTGTGGGGCCTACCGCTGTGGGGCCTACCGCTGGGTCAGGGTCTACTGGTGTGGGGCCCACCGGTGTAGGGCCCTACCGCTGTGGGGCCTACCGCTGTGGGGTCTACTGGTGTGGGGCCTACCGGTGTGGGGCCTACTGCTGTGGGGTCTACTGGTGTGGGGCCTACCAGTGTGGGGCCTACCGCTGTGGGGTCTACTGGTGTGGGGTCTACTGGTGTGGGGCCTACCGCTGTGGGGCCTACCGCTGTGGGGCCTACCGGTGTGGGGTCTACTGGTGTGGGTCCTACTGGTGTGGGGCCCACCGGTGTGGGGCCTACCGGTGTGGGGTCTACTGGTGTGGGTCCTACTGGTGTGGGGCCTACTGGTGTGGGGCCTACTGGTGTGGGGTCTACCGCTGTGGGGCCTACCGGTGTGGGGTCTACTGGTGGGGTCTACCGCTGTGAGGCCTACCAGTGTGGGGTCTACCGCTGTGGGGTCTACCGGTGTGGGGTCTACTGGTGTGGGGCCTACCGGTGTGGGGCCTACCGGTGTGGGGCCTACCAGTGTTGGGCCCTACCGGTGTGGGGGTCCACCGGTGTGGGGCCTACTGGTGTGGGGGTCTACCGCTGTGGGGTCTACCGCTGTGGGGCCTACTGGTGTGGGGTCCACTGGTGTGGGGCCTACCGCTGTGGGGCCCACCGGTGTGGGGTCTACTGGTGTGGGGCCTACTGGTGTGGGGTCCACCGGTGTGGGGTCTACTGGTGTGGGGCCTACCGCTGTGGGGTCTACTGGTGTGGGGCCTACTGGTGTGGGGTCTACCGGTGTGGGGGTCACTGGTGTGGGGCCTACCGCTGCGGGGCCTACCGCTGTGGGGTCTACTGGTTTGGGGCCTACCGGTGTGGGGTCACCGCTGTGGGGTCTACTGGTTTGGGGCCTACCGGTGTGGGGTCTACCGCTGTGGGGTCTACTGGTGTGGGGCCTACCGCTGTGGGGCCTACCGCTGTGGGGTCCACTGGTGTGGGGCCTACCGGTGTAGGGCCCACCGCTGTGGGCCTACCGCTGTGGGGTCACTGGTGGGGCCTACCGGTGTGGGGCCTACCGCTGTGAGGTCTACTGGTGGGGCCCACCGCTGTGGGGCCTACCGCTGTGGGGTCTACTGGTGTGGGGCCCACCGGTGTAGGGCCTACCGCTGTGGGGCCACCGCTGTGGGTCTACTGGTGTGGGCCTACCGGTGTGGGGCCTACCGCTGTGGGGTCTACTGGTGTGGGGCCTACCAGTGTGGGGCCTACCGCTGTGGGGTCCACTGGTGTGGGGTCTACTGGTGTGGGGCCTACCGCTGTGGGGCCTACCGCTGTGGGCCTACCGGTGTGGAGTCTACTGGTGTGGGGCCTACCGCTGTGGGGTCTACCGGTGTGGGGTCTACTGGTGTGGGGCCTACCGCTGTGGGGCCCACCGCTGTGGGGGCCTACCGGTGTGGGGCCTACCGCCGTGGGTCCACTGGTGTGGGGTCTACTGGTGTGGGGCCTACCGCTGTGGGGTCTACTGGTGTGGGGCCTACTGGTGTGGGGTCCACCGGTGTGGGGTCTACTGGTGGGGGTCTACCGCGGTGGGGCCTACCGCTGTGGGGTCTACTGGTTTGGGGCCACCGGTGTGGGGCCTACCGCTGTGGGGTCTACTGGTGTGGGGCCTACCGCTGTGGGGCCTACCGCTGTGGGGTCTACTGGTGTGGGGCCACCGGGTGTAGGGCCTACTGCTGTGGGGCCTACCGCTGTGGGGTCTACCGGTGTGGGGTCTACTGGTGTGGGGTCTACCGCTGTGGGGCCTACCAGTGTGGGGTCTACCGCTGTGGGGCCCACCGCTGTGGGGTCTACTGGTGTGGGGTCTACTGGTGTGGGGCCTACCGGTGTGGGGCCCACCAGTGTTGGGCCTACCGGTGTGGGGTCCACCGGTGTGGGGCCTACTGGTGTGGGGCCTACCGCTGTGGGGTCTACCGCTGTGGGGCCTACTGGTGTGGGGTCTACTGGTGTGGGGCCTACCGCTGTGGGGCCTACTGGTGTGGGGTCTACTGGTGTGGGGCCTACTGGTGTGGGGCCTACCGGTGTGGGGTCTACTGGTGTGGGGCCTACCGCTGTGGGGTCTACTGGTGTGGGGCCTACTGGTGTGGGGTCTACTGGTGTGGGGCCTACTGGTGTGGGGCCTACTGGTGTGGGGCCTACCGCTGTGGGGTCTACTGGTGTGGGGCCTACCGCTGTGGGGCCTACCGCTGTGGGGTCTACTGGTGTGGGGCCTACCGGTGTAGGGCCCACCGCTGTGGGGCCTACCGCTATGGGGTCTACTGGTGTGGGGCCTACCGGTGTGGGGCCTACCGCTGTGAGGTCTACTGGTGTGGGGCCTACCGCTGTGGGGCCTACCGCTGTGGGGTCTACTGGTGTGGGGCCACCGGTGTAGGGCCTACCGCTGTGGGGCCTACCGCTGTGGGGTCTACCGGTGTGGGGCCTACCGGTGTGGGGCCTACCGCTGTGGGGTCTACTGGTGTGGGGCCTACCAGTGTGGGGCCACCGCTGTGGGGTCTACTGGTGTGGGGTCTACTGGTGTGGGGCCTACCGCTGTGGGGCCTACCGCTGTGGGCCTACCGGTGTGGAGTCTACTGGTGTGGGGCCTACCGCTGTGGGGTCACCGGTGTGGGGTCTACTGGTGTGGGGCCCTACCTCTGTGGGGCCTACCGCTGTGGGGCCTACCGGTGTGGGGCCTACCGCTGTGGGGTCTACTGGTGTGGGGTCTACTGGTGTGGGGCCTACCGCTGTGGGGCCCTACCGCTGTGGGGTCTACTGGTGTGGGGCCTACTGGTGTGGGGTCTACCGGTGTGGGGTCTACTGGTGTGGGTCTACCGCTGTGGGGCCTACCGCTGTGGGGGTCTACTGGTTTGGGGCCACCGGTGTGGGGCCTACCGCTGTGGGGTCTACTGGTGTGGGGCCTACCGCTGTGGGGCCTACCGCTGTGGGGTCTACTGGTGTGGGGGCCTACCGGTGTAGGGCCTACTGCTGTGGGGCCTACCGCTGTGGGGTCTACCGGTGTGGGGCCTACCGCTGTGGGGTCTACTGGTGTGGGGTCTTCTGGTGTGGGGCCTACCGCTGTGGGGCCTACCGCTGTGCGGTCACTGGTGTGGGGCCTACTGGTGTGGGGTCTACTGGTGTGGGGTCTACTGGTGTGTGGTCTACTGCTGTGGGGTCTACTGGTGTGGGGCCTAACGCTGTGGGGCCTACCGCTGTGGGGCCTACCGCTGTGGGGCCTACCGGTGTGGGGCCTACCGCTGTGGGGTCTACTGGTGTGGGGTCTACTGGTGTGGGGTCTACCGGTGTGGGGCCTACCGGTGTGGGGTCTACCGGTGTGGGGTCTACCGGTGTGGGGTCTACCGTTGTGGGGTCTACTGGTGTGGGGCCTACCGGTGGGGTCTGCCAGTGTGGGGCCTACCGGTGTGGGGTCTACTGGTGTTGGGCCTACCGGTGTGGGGTCTACTGGTGTGGGGTCTTCCGGTGTGGGGCCACCGGTGTGGGGTCTACTGGTGTGGGGTCTACCGGTGTGGGGTCTACTGGTGTGGGGTCTACCGGTGTGGGGTCTACTGGTGTGGGGCCCACCGGTGTGGGGTCTACCGGTGTGGGGTCTATCAGTGTGGGGTCTACCGGTGTGGGGCCCACCGGTGTGGGGCCTACCGGTGTGGGGTCTACTGGTGTGGGGTCCACCGGTGTGGGGTCTACTGGTGTGGGGTCTACCGGTGGGGTCCACCGGTGTGGGGTCTACCAGTGTGGGGTCCACCAGTGTGGGGTCTACTGGTGTGGGGTCTACCGGTGGGGTCTACTGGTGTGGGGTCTACCAGTGTGGGGTCTACTGGTGTGGGGCCTACCAGTGTGGGGCCTACTGGTGTGGGGTCTACCAGTGTGGGGTCTACCAGTGTGGGGCCACCGGTGTGGGGCCTACCGGTGTGGGGTCCACTGGTGTGGGGTCACCGGTGTGGGGTCTACTGGTGTGGGGTCCACCGGTGTGGGGCCCACCGGTGTGGGGCCTACCGGTGTGGGGTCTACCGGTGTGGGGTCTACTGGTGTGGGGTCTACTGGTGTGGGGCCTACTGGTGTGGGGCCTACCAGTGTGGGGTCTACCAGTGTGGGGTCTACCGGTGTGGGGTCTACCAGTGTGGGGTCTACTGGTGTGGGGTCTACTGGTATGGGGTCTAGCGGTGTGTGGTCTACTGGTGTGGGGTCTACCGTGTGTGGTCTACTGGTGTGGGGCCTACTGGTGTGGGGGTCTACTGGTGTGGGGTCTACTGGTGTGGGGGGCCTACTGGTGTGGGGCCTACTGGTATGGGGTCTACTGGTGTGGGGTCTACCAGTGTGGGGTCTACCGGTGTGGGGTCTACTGGTGTGGGGTCTACTGGTGTGGGGCCTACTGGTATGGGGTCTAGCGGTGTGTGGTCTACTGGTGTGGGGCCACTGGTGTGGGGCCTACTGGTGTGGGGTCTACTGGTGTGGGGCCTACTGGTATGGGGTCTAGCGGTGTGTGGTCTACTGGTGTGGGGCCTACTGGTGTGGGGTCTACTGGTATGGGGTCTACTGGTGTGGGGTCTACCGGTGTGGGACCTACTGGGTGGGGTCTACCGGTGTGGGGTCTACCGGTGTGGGGTCTACTGGTGTGGGGTCTACCGGTGTGGGGTCTACCAGTGTGGGGTCTACCGGTGTGGGGCCTACTGGTGTGGGGCCTACCGGTGTGGGGCCTACTGGTGTGGGGTCTACCGGTGTGGGGCCTACCAGCTTGTGTGACCCACCCATCAACCCTGTAGCAGGATCAGCTCTGGGAGTGTCCCTAGGGGGTCATCAGGATATGGGCTGTGCCAGTAGAGATGTAGCTCTAGGTTATGGAGGATATAAAGGTCACTGTGGATCCACCTCAGGACAATCCCTTTAAGATGAAGTGACTGTGGATCCACCCCAGGACAATCCCTTTAAGATGAAGTGACTGTGGATCAACCCCAGGACAATCCCTTTAAATTGAAGTGACTGTGGATCAACCCCAGGACAATCCCTTTAAGATGAAGTGACTGTGGATCCACCCCAGGACAATCCCTTTAAATTGAAGTGACTGTGCATCCACCCCAGGACAATCCCTTTAAATTGAAGTGACTGTGGATCAACCCCAGGACAATCCCTTTAAATTGAAGTCCCGTGGTGACACAACATTGGCCATGTGGGGACAGGACAGACATCTCACTTGTCCCCACTTACCAGTGACATCCATTCTGACCTTCGAACTGGGTTGACAATCAGTATTAGTGATGCTGCTCTGATGATTGGACTGGTGTGTGGCTGAGTGAATTAGTATTCACAGTCACAATTAAAAGCGACGTAGACGGAATTAGGCAAAGCTTTTCTTCCTTCGTATCAAGGGCTGTTAAACTTCATTCCATGAATGGCCTAGTGTCTGCTGGTTTTTGGGTTTTTTTTCCTTTCAATTAAGACCTAGACAACCAGGGATTTCCTTACTAAATCAGTGACCTTAATTCATCAATCAAGTACAAGGGAGGAGCGAAAACCGACAGACACTCGACCCTCCGTGGAATGAGTTTGACGTGTGCTTTGCTTGGTGGAATGTGAGGGCCAGACAAGACTGCTGAGGTTGCCTTTGTGGATTGAAGCAGAGAGAGGGAGAACACACACACACACACACACACACACACACACACACACACACACACACACACACGCGGATACACACACACGCAGATACACACACACGCAGACACACATGCAGACACACACGCAGACACACACGCGGACACACACGCAGACACACACACACACACCCACACACACAGACATGCAGACACACATGCAGACACACACACATGCAGACACACACACATGCAGACACACACGCAGACACACACACACACACACACACACACACACACACACACACACACACACACACACACACACACACACACACAGAGAGAGAGGCGATTGATTGTCTGTCTGGCTGGTATTAGCATGCGGACCCCCCACAGAGTGAGACTGGAGGGGATCTCCTCTTTCATGCTGAGCGTACCCTGAATATCCATAATGTCTCATTCCTATTCATGTGATTGGAATACAGGGAAAACACAACAAAAGCCAAACTATATTTACTCAGTCTCAGAATTAATCTCTGTCTGCCTGCTTGCTTCTGATTCAAATCACAGGAACAGGCACTGGGTTTCTGAGGTAAAACATGAACAAGTTAGGCAACAAATACACTAAAATCCTCAGACAAAGAGTGACATGAAAGACTGCTTCGCATAGAATGTCAGCTTTATCAAGACACTCTGTGTGACAAGGACAGAGAGAGAGAGAGAGAGAGAGTGAGTGACAGATACAGAGACACAGAGAGAGAGAGAGAGAGAGAGAGAGAGAGAGAGAGAGAGAGAGAGAGAGAGAGAGAGAGAGAGAGAGAGAGAGAGAGAGAGAGAGAGAGAGAGAGAGAGAGAGAGAGAGAGAGAGAGAGAGAGACACAGAGAGAGAGAGAGCACTGATATATTCCAGAAACTGTCATCGTCTCTTTCTGTGATATCTAGTGAGCTGACAGTGTCTGAAGCCACTCTCACACACAAGCGCTCGCTCGCTCGCTCGCTGGATTTTCAGCAGACTGCTCTGTACAGACAGGCAGAGTCTCATAGTGACCGCAGACTGCTCTGTACAGACAGGCAGAGTCTCATAGTGACCGCAGACTGCTCTGTACAGACAGGCAGAGTCTCATAGTGACCGCAGACTGCTCTGTACAGACAGGCAGAGTCTCATAGTGACCGCAGACTGCTCTGTACAGACAGGCAGAGTCTCATAGTGACAGCAGACTGCTCTGTACAGACAGGCAGAGTCTCATAGTGACAGCAGACTGCTCTGTACAGACAGGCAAAGTCTCATAGTGACAGCAGACTGCTCTGTACAGACAGGCAGAGTCTCATAGTGACCGCAGACTGCTCTGTACAGACAGGCAGAGTCTTATAGTGACCGCAGACTGCTCTGTACAGACAGGCAGAGTCTCATAGTGACAGCAGACTGCTCTGTACAGACAGGCAGAGTCTCATAGTGACAGCAGACTGCTCTGTACAGACAGGCAGAGTCTCATAGTGACAGCAGACTGCTCTGTACAGACAGGCAGAGTCTCATAGTGACCGCAGACTGCTCTGTACAGACAGGCAGAGTCTCATAGTGACAGCAGACTGCTCAGTACAGACAGGCAGAGTCTCATAGTGACAGCAGACTGCTCTGTACACAGGCAGAGTCTCATAGTGACCGCAGACTGCTCTGTACAGACAGGCAGAGTCTCATAGTGACAGCAGACTGCTCTGTACAGACAGGCAGAGTCTCATAGTGACAGCAGACTGCTCTGTACAGACAGGCAGAGTCTCATAGTGACCGCAGACTGCTCTGTACAGACAGGCAGAGTCTCATAGTGACCGCAGACTGCTCTGTACAGACAGGCAGAGTCTCATAGTGACCGCAGACTGCTCTGTACAGACAGGCAGAGTCTCATAGTGACAGCAGACTGCTCTGTACAGACAGGCAGAGTCTCATAGTGACAGCAGACTGCTCTGTACAGACAGGCAGAGTCTCATAGTGACAGCAGACTGCTCTGTACAGACAGGCAAAGTCTCATAGTGACAGCAGACTGCTCTGTACAGACAGGCAGAGTCTCATAGTGACCGCAGACTGCTCTGTACAGACAGGCAGAGTCTCATAGTGACCGCAGACTGCTCTGTACAGACAGGCAGAGTCTCATAGTGACAGCAGACTGCTCTGTACAGACAGGCAGAGTCTCATAGTGACAGCAGACTGCTCTGTACAGACAGGCAGAGTCTCATAGTGACAGCAGACTGCTCTGTACAGACAGGCAGAGTCTCATAGTGACCGCAGACTGCTCTGTACAGACAGGCAGAGTCTCATAGTGACAGCAGACTGCTCGGTACAGACAGGCAGAGTCTCATAGTGACAGCAGACTGCTCGGTACAGACAGGCAGAGTCTCATAGTGACCGCAGACTGCTCTGTACAGACAGGCAGAGTCTCATAGTGACAGCAGACTGCTCAGTACAGACAGGCAGAGTCTCATAGTGACAGCAGACTGCTCTGTACAGACAGGCAGAGTCTCATAGTGACAGCAGACTGCTCAGTACAGACAGGCAGAGTCTCATAGTGACAGCAGACTGCTCTGTACAGACAGGCAGAGTCTCATAGTGACCGCAGACTGCTCTGTACAGACAGGCAGAGTCTCATAGTGACAGCAGACTGCTCTGTACAGACAGGCAGAGTCTCATAGTGACAGCAGACTGCTCTGTACAGACAGGCAGAGTCTCATAGTGACCGCAGACTGCTCTGTACAGACAGGCAGAGTCTCATAGTGACAGCAGACTGCTCTGTACAGACAGGCAGAGTCTCATAGTGACAGCAGACTGCTCTGTACAGACAGGCAGAGTCTCATAGTGACCGCAGACTGCTCTGTACAGACAGGCAGAGTCTCATAGTGACAGCAGACTGCTCTGTACAGACAGGCAGAGTCTCATAGTGACAGCAGACTGCTCTGTACAGACAGGCAGAGTCTCATAGTGACCGCAGACTGCTCTGTACAGACAGGCAGAGTCTCATAGTGACCGCAGACTGCTCTGTACAGACAGGCAGAGTCTCATAGTGACCGCAGACTGCTCTGTACAGACAGGCAGAGTCTCATAGTGACCGCAGACTGCTCTGTACAGACAGGCAGAGTCTCATAGTGACAGCAGACTGCTCTGTACAGACAGTCAGAGTCTCATAGTGACAGCAGACTGCTCAGTACAGACAGTCAGAATCTCATAGTGACAGCAGACTGCTCAGTACAGACAGTCAGAATCTCATAGTGACCGCAGACTGCTCTGTACAGACAGTCAGAATCTCATAGTGACAGCAGACTGCTCTGTACAGACAGTCAGAATCTCATAGTGACAGCAGACTGCTCAGTACAGACAGTCAGAATCTCATAGTGACAGCAGACTGCTCAGTACAGACAGGCAGAGTCTCATAGTGACAGCAGACTGCTCAGTACAGACAGTCAGAGTCTCATAGTGACAGCAGACTGCTCAGTACAGACAGTCAGAATCTCATAGTGACAGCAGACTGCTCAGTACAGACAGACAGAGTCTCATAGTGACAGCAGACTGCTCAGTACAGACAGGCAGAGTCTCATAGTGACAGCAGACTGCTCTGTACAGACAGGCAGAGTCTCATAGTGACAACAGACTGCTCTGTACAGACAGGCAGAGTCTCATAGTGACAACAGACTGCTCTGTACAGACAGGCAGAATCTCATAGTGACAGCAGACTGCTCTGTACAGACAGTCAGAGTCTCATAGTGACAGCAGACTGCTCTGTAATAATAATAATAATAATATATGCCATTTAGCAGACGCTTTTATCCAAAGCGACTTACAGTCATGTGTGCATACATTCTACGTATGGGTGGTCCCGGGAATAGAACCCACTACCCTGGCGTTACAAGCGCCATGCTCTACCAACTGAGCTACAGGACTACTGTACAGACAGTCAGAATCTCATAGTGACAGCAGACTGCTCTGTACAGACAGGCAGAATCTCATAGTGACAGCAGACTGCTCTGTACAGACAGTCAGAATCTCATAGTGACAGCAGACTGCTCAGTACAGACAGTCAGAATCTCATAGTGACAGCAGACTGCTCAGTACAGACAGGCAGAGTCTCATAGTGACAGCAGACTGCTCAGTACAGACAGTCAGAATCTCATAGTGACAGCAGACTGCTCTGTACAGACAGTCAGAATCTCATAGTGACAGCAGACTGCTCTGAACAGACAGTCAGAATCTCATAGTGACAGCAGACTGCTCAGTACAGACAGTCAGAATCTCATAGTGACAGCAGACTGCTCAGTACAGACAGTCAGAATCTCATAGTGACAGCAGACTGCTCAGTACAGACAGTCAGAGTCTCATAGTGACAGCAGACTGCTCAGTACAGACAGTCAGAATCTCATAGTGACAGCAGACTGCTCAGTACAGACAGGCAGAGTCTCATAGTGACAGCAGACTGCTCAGTACAGACAGTCAGAATCTCATAGTGACAGCAGACTGCTCAGTACAGACAGGCAGAGTCTCATAGTGACAGCAGACTGCTCAGTACAGACAGACAGAGTCTCATAGTGACAGCAGACTGCTCAGTACAGACAGGCAGAGTCTCATAGTGACCGCAGACTGCTCTGTACAGACAGTCAGAATCTCATAGTGACAGCAGACTGCTCAGTACAGACAGGCAGAGTCTCATAGTGACAGCAGACTGCTCAGTACAGACAGGCAGAGTCTCATAGTGACAGCAGACTGCTCAGTACAGACAGGCAGAGTCTCATAGTGACCGCAGACTGCTCTGTACAGACAGTCAGAATCTCATAGTGACAGCAGACTGCTCTGAACAGACAGTCAGAATCTCATAGTGACAGCAGACTGCTCAGTACAGACAGTCAGAATCTCATAGTGAACAGTAGTGTTTGTGGAGAGATTAAATTGGGAAAACAAAACAACTCAGATTTCCATACCCTCAGGATCCGTCTCTTGATTTTGCTCACAAGAAGAAAGACAGACAAACGGACGGACGGACGATCAGACAGCATTCTCTCACCATTTGAGCTCACAGTATGAAGTAAATAATTGTTATATTAACTGCTATTCAAACACCTAAGGCTAAGCTGTTATTATCCTTCTGGTTCCAAGCCAACACAGTAAAAACCTCCTCCTCTGGTAAGGACCAATGCCCAATTAGCCAATATAATGATTACAAAGGAACCGATTACTTCTCCTGAACACTTTTCCATTCAACACCAGACCTTGGACGTGTCCCAAAATGGCAGCCTATTCCCTACATAGTGCATTATATTTGACCAGGGCTCATAAGCGCTCCGGTCCAAAGTAGTGCACAATGTAGGGGATAGGGTGGCGTTTGAGACACACCCCGTCTCTATAGCGATGGCAGCAGAGAGACACCGTAGAGAAATGTTTCAGGAAATGTAGCTACGCGGATGCTGAAAACACTCATATTAGTTTTTCTCTGAAGCATTTTGCCCAGTTCTACCACCACGATCCCATTTCTATTGTTCTTTAAAGCTGGAGAGTCTTAACGGTGAAACTGCCATGTCTGTTTGAAATATTACAACAACAACAACAACAACAACAACAACAACAACAACAACAGAAAGCCCTCTGACATTATTGCGTAACAGGAGCATACAGAGCCTTCTGAAAGTATTCAGACCCCTTCACTTGTCACACATTTTCAAACGTTTACAGCCTTAAACATGTCTTCTCATCAATTTACACACACAATACCATAATGACAAAGCAAAAACAGGTTTTAGGCATTTTTTTTTGTAAATGTATTAAAAATAAGAAACATAAATACCTTATTTACATGAGAATTCAGACCCTTTGCTATGAGACTCTAAATTTATCTCAGGTGCATCCTGTTTCCATTCACTTTTGACAAGGCACACCTGTTAATTGAAATGCATTCCGGTGACTACCTCATGAAGCTGGTTGAGAGAAAGCCAAGAATGTGCAAAGCTGTCATCAAGACAAAGGGTTGCTAGCAAGGGAGCAGAAAGAGGAACTGCCCTCCCTACCTTCAGGCTACACTCTAACGACCCTACACCTCCAGACCCTACACTCCAACCCCTACACTCCAACCCCTACACTCCAACCCCTACACTCTAACCCCTACACTCCAACCCCTACACTCCAAGCCCTACACTCCAAGCCCTACACTCCAAGCCCTACACTCCAAGCCCTACACTCCAAGCCCTACACTCCAACCCCTACACTCCAACCCCTACACTCCAGACCCTACACTCCAACCCCTACACTCCAAGGCCTACACTCCAACCCCTACACTCCAAGCCCTACACCAAGCCCTACACTCCAAGCCCTACACTCCAACCCCCTACACTCCAGACCCCTACACTCAACCTCTACACTCCAGACCCCTACACTCCCCGATCCTACACTCCCGATCCTACACTCCCGATCCTACACTCCAGACCCCTACACTCCCGATCCTACACTCCCGATCCTACACTCCAACCCCTACACTCCAAGCCCTACACTCTAACCCCTACACTCCAAGCCCTACACTCCAACCCCTACACTCCAACCCCTACACTCCAAGCCCTACACTCCAACCCCTACACTCCAAGCCCTACACTCCAAGCCCTACACCCCAACCCCTACACTCCAAGCCCTACACCCAACCCCTACACTCCAACCCCTACACTCCAGACCCTACACTCCAACCCCTACACTCCAACCCCTACACTCCAAGGCCTACACTCCAACCCCTATACTCCAACTCCTACACTCCAACCCCTACACTCCAAGCCCTACACTCCAACCCCTACACTCCAACCCCTACACTCCAACCCCTACACTCCAGACCCCTACACTCCAACCTCTACACTCCAGACCCCTACACTCCCGGGATCCTACACTCCCGATCCTACACTCCAGACCCCTACACTCCCGATCCCTACACTCCCGATCCTACACTCCAACCCCTACACTCCAACCCCTACACTCCAAGCCCTACACTCCAAGCCCTACACTCCAAGCCCTACACTCCAACCCCTACACTCTAACCCCCTACACTCCAACCCCTACACTCCAACCCCTACACTCCAGACCCTACACTCCAAGCCCTACACTCCAGACCCTACACTCCAAGCCCTACACTCCAAGCCCTACACTCCAACCCCTACACTCCAACCCCTACACTCCAGACCCTACACTCCAGACCCTACACCCAGACCCTACACTCCAACACCTACCCTCCAACCCCCTACACTCAACCCCTACACTCCAGACCCTACACTCCAACCCCTACACTCCAGACCCTACACTCCAAGCCCACACTCCAACCCCTACACTCCAGACCCTACACCAAGCCCTACACTCCAACCCCTACACTCAACCCCTACACTCCAGACCCTACACTTCAAGCCCTACACTCCAACCCCTACACTCCAGACCCTACACTCCAGACCCTAAACTCCAACCCTTACACTCCAGACCCCTACACTCCCGATCCTACACTCCCGATCCTACACTCCAACCCCTACACTCCAGACCCCTACACTCCCGATCCTACACTCCCGATCCTACACTCCAACCCCTACACTCCAAGCCCTACACTCCAACCCCTACACTCCAACCCCTACACTCTAACCCATACACTCCAACCCCTACACTCCAACCCCTACACTCCAAGCCCTACACTCCAGACCCTACACTCCAAGACCTACACTCCAACCCCTACACTCCAGACCCTACACCCAAGCCCTACACTCCAACCCCTACACTCCAGACCCTACACTCCAGACCCTACACTCCAACCCCTACACTCCAACCCCTACACTCCAGACCCTACACTCCAGACCCTACACCCCAGACCCTACACTCCAAGACCTACACTCCAAGCCCTACACTCCAAGCCCTACACTCCAACCCCTACACTCTAACCCTACACTCCAACCCCTACACTCCAACCCCTACACTCCAGACCCTACACTCCAAGCCCTACACCTCCAGACCCTACACTCCAAGCCCTACACTCCAAGCCCTACACTCCAACCCCTACACTCCAACCCCTACACTCCAGACCCTACACTCCAGACCCTACACTCCAGACCCTACACCCAACACCTACCCTCCAACCCCTACACTCCAACCCCTACACTCCAAACCCTACACTCCAACCCCTACACTCCAGACCCTACACTCCAAACCCTACACTCCAACCCCTACACTCCAGACCCTACACTCCAAGCCCTACACTCCAACCCCTACACTCCAACCCCTACACTCCAGACCCTACACCTCAAGCCCTACACTCCAACCCCTACACTCCAGACCCTACACTCCAGACCCTAAACTCCAACCCTTACACTCCAGACCCTACACTCCCGATCCTACACTCCCGATCCTACACTCCAACCCCTACACTCCAGACCCCTACACTCCCGATCCTACACTCCCGATCCTACACTCCAACCCCTACACTCCAAGCCCTACACTCCAACCCCTACACTCCAACCCCTACACTCTAACCCTTACACTCCAACCCCTACACTCCAAACCCCTACACTCCAAGCCCTACACTCCAGACCCTACACTCCAAGACCTACACTCCAACCCCTACACTCCAGACCCTACACTCCAAGCCCTACACTCCAACCCCTACACTCCAGACCCTACACTCCAGACCCTACACTCCAACCCCTACACTCCAACCCCTACACTCCAGACCCTACACTCCAGACCCTACACCCCAGACCCTACACTCCAACCCCTATACCCAACTCCTACACTCCAACCCCTACACTCCAAGCCCTACACTCCAACCCCTACACTAGAACCCCCTACACTCCAACCCCCTACACTCCAGACCCCTACACTCCAACCTCTACACTCCAGACCCCTACACTCCCGATCCTACACTCCCGATCCTACACTCCAGACCCCTACACTCCCGATCCCACACTCCCGATCCTACACTCCAACCCCTACACTCCAACCCCTACACTCCAAGCCCTACACTCCAAGCCCTACACTCCAAGCCCTACACTCTAACCCCTACACTCTAACCCCTACACTCCAACCCCTACACTCCAACCCCTACACTCCAGACCCTACACTCCAAGCCCTACACTCCAGACCCTACACTCCAAGCCCTACACTCCAAGCCCTACACTCCAACCCCTACACTCCAACCCCTACACTCCAGACCCTACACTCCAGACCCTACACTCCAGACCCTACACTCCAACACCTACCCTCCAACCCCTACACTCCAACCCCTACACTCAGACCCTACACTCCAACCCCTACACTCCAGACCCTACACTCCAAGCCCTACACTCCAACCCTACACTCCAGACCCTACACTCCAACCCCCTACACTCCAACCCCTACACTCCAGACCCTACACTTCAAGCCCTACACTCCAACCCCTACACTCCAGACCCTACACTCCAGACCCTAAACTCCAACCCTACACTCCAGACCCCTACACTCCCGATCCTACACTCCCGATCCTACACTCCAACCCCTACACTCCAGACCCCTACACTCCCGATCCTACACTCCCGATCCTACACTCCAACCCCTACACTCCAAGCCCTACACTCCAACCCCTACACTCCAACCCCTACACTCTAACCCTACACTCCAACCCCTACACTCCAACCCCTACACTCCAAGCCCTACACTCCAGACCCTACACTCCAAGCCCTACACTCCAACCCCTACACTCCAGACCCTACACTCCAAGCCCTACACTCCAGACCCTACACCAGACCCTACACTCCAACCCCTACACTCCAACCCCTACACTCCAGACCCTACACCCAGACCCTACACCCCAGACCCTACACTCCAACCCCTACACTCCAACCCCTACACTCCAACCCCTACACTCCAACCCCCTACACTCCAACCCCTACACTCCAGACCCTACACTCCAGACCCTACACTCCAACCCCTACACTCCAACCCCTACACTCCAAGCCCTACACTCCAACCCCTACACTCCAACCCCTACACTCCCAGACCCTACACTTCAAGCCCTACACTTCAAGCCCTACACCCAACCCCTACACTCCAACGCCTACACTACAGACCCCACTACAGACCCTACACTCCAGACCCTACACTCCAACCCCTACACTCCAGACCCTACACTCCAAGCCCTACACTCCAACCCCTACACTCCAGACCCCTACACTCCAACCCCTACACTCCAGACCCCTACACTCCAACCCCTACACTCCAGACCCCTACACTCCAGACCCCTACACTCCAACCCCTACACTCCAGACCCTACACTCCAACCCCTACACACCAGACCCTACACTCCAACCCCCTACACTCCAAGCCCTACACTCCAACCCCTACACTCCAGACCCTACACTCCAAGCCCTACACTCCAAGCCCTACACTCCAAGCCCTACACTCCAAGCCCTACACTCCAAGCCCTACACTCCAGACCCTACACTCCAGACCCTACACTCCAAGCCCTACACTCCAAGCCCTACACTCCAAGCCCTACACTCCAGACTCTACACTCCAACCCCCTACACTCCAACCCCTACACTCCAGACCCTACACTCCAACCCCCTACACTCCAAGCCCTACACTCCAAGCCCTACACTCCAAGCCCTACACTCCAAGCCTACACTCCAGACCCTACACTCCAACCCCTACACTCCCAAGCCCTATACTCCAAGCCCTACACTCCAACCCCTACACTCCAGACCCTACACTCCAGACCCTACACTCCAAGCCCTACACTCCAGACCCTACACTCCAACCCCTACACTCCAACCCTACACTCCAAGCCCTACACTCCAACCCCTACACTCCAGACCCTACACTCCAACCCCTACACTCCAGACCCTACACTCCAAGCCCTACACTCCAACCCCTACACTCCAGACCCTACACTCCAGACCCCCTCCAACACTCCAACCCCTACACTCCAGACCCTACACTCCAGACCCTACACCCCAGACCCTACACTCCAACCCCTATACTCCAAGCCCTACACTCCAACCCCTACACTCCAAGCCCTACACTCCAACCCCCTACACTAGAACCCCTACACTCCAACCCCTACACTCCAGACCCCTACACTCCAACCTCTACACTCCAGACCCTACACCCAGACCCTACACTCCAGACCCTACACTCCAACACCTACCCTCCAACCCCTACACTCCAACCCCTACACTCCAGACCCTACACTCCAACCCCCCTACACTCCAGACCCTACACTCCAAGCCCTACACTCCAACCCTACACTCCAGACCCTACACTCCAAGCCCTACACTCCAACCCCTACACTCCAACCCCTACACTCCAGACCCTACACCTCAAGCCCTACACTCCAACCCCTACACTCCAGACCCTACACTCCAGACCCTAAACTCCAACCCTTACACTCCAGACCCCTACACTCCCGATCCTACACTCCCGATCCTACACTCCAACCCCTACACTCCAGACCCTACACTCCCGATCCTACACTCCCGATCCTACACTCCAACCCCTACACTCCAAGCCCCACTACACTCCAACCCCCTAACCCTACACTCCAACCCTTACACTCCAACCCCCACTCAACCCTTACACTACACTCCAAGCCCTACACTCCAGACCCTACACTCCAAGACCTACACTCCAACCCCTACACTCCAGACCCTACACTCCAAGCCCTACACTCCAACCCCTACACTCCAGACCCTACACTCCAGACCCTACACTCCAACCCCTACACTCCAACCCCTACACTCCAGACCCTACACTCCAGACCCTACACCCCAGACCTACACTCCAACCCCCTATACTCCAACTCCTACACTCCAACCCCTACACTCCAAGCCCTACACTCCAACCCCTACACTAGAACCCCTACACTCCAACCCCTACACTCCAGACCCCTACACTCCAACCTCTACACTCCAGACCCCTACACTCCCGATCCTACACTCCCGATCCTACACTCCAGACCCCTACACTCCCGATCCTACACTCCCGATCCTACACTCCAAGCCCTACACTCCAAGCCCTACACTCCAAGCCCTACACTCCAAGCCCTACACTCCAACCCCTACACTCTAACCCCTACACTCCAACCCCTACACTCCAACCCCTACACTCCAACCCCTACACTCCAGACCCTACACTCCAAGCCCTACACTCCAGACCCTACACTCCAAGCCCTACACTCCAAGCCCTACACTCCAACCCCTACACTCCAACCCCTACACTCCAGACCCTACACTCCAGACCCTACACTCCAGACCCTACACTCCAACACCTACCTCCAACCCCTACACTCCAACCCCTACACTCCAGACCCTACACTCCAACCCCTACACTCCAGACCCTACACTCCAAGCCCTACACTCCAACCCCTACACCCAGACCCTACACTCCAACCCCTACACTCCAACCCCTACACTCCAGACCCTACACTTCAAGCCCTACACTCCAACCCCTACACCCAGACCCTACACTCCAGACCCTAAACTCCAACCCTTACACTCCAGACCCCTACACTCCCGATCCTACACTCCCGATCCTACACTCCAAACCCCTACACTCCAGACCCCTACACTCCCGATCCTACACTCCCGATCCTACACTCCCGATCCTACACTCCAAGCCCTACACTCCAACCCCTACACTCCAACCCTTACACTCCAACCCTTACACTCCAACCCCTACACTCCAAGCCCTACACTCCAAGCCCTACACTCCAGACCCTACACTCCAAACCCTACACTCCAACCCCTACACTCCAGACCCTACACTCCAAACCCTACACTCCAGACCCTACACTCCAGACCCTACACTCCAACCCCTACACTCCAACCCCTACACTCCAGACCCTACACTCCAGACCCTACACTCCAGACCCTACACTCCAACCCCTACACTCCAACCCCTACACTCCAACCCCTACACTCCAACCCCTACACTCCAACCCCTACACTCCAGACCCTACACTCCAGACCCTACACTCCAACCCCTACACTCCAACCCCTACACTCCAAGCCCTACACTCCAACCCCTACACTCCAACCCCTACACCCAGACCCTACACTTCAAGCCCTACACTTCAAGCCCTACACTCCAACCCCTACACTCCAACGCCTACACTACAGACCCTACACCACAGACCCTACACCCAGACCCTACACCCAACCCCTACACTCCAGACCCTACACTCCAAGCCCTACACTCCAACCCCTACACTCCAGACCCCTACACTCCAACCCCTACACCCAGACCCCTACACTCCAACCCTACACTCCAGACCCCACCTCCAGACCCCTACACTCCAACCCCTACACTCCAGACCCTACACTCCAACCCCTACACTCCAGACCCTACACTCCAACCCCTACACTCCAAGCCCTACACTCCAACCCCTACACTCCAGACCCTACACTCCAAGCCCTACACTCCAAGCCCTACACTCCAAGCCCTACACTCCAAGCCCTACACTCCAAGCCCTACACTCCAGACCCTACACTCCAGACCCTACACTCCAAGCCCTACACTCCAAGCCCTACACTCCAAGCCCTACACTCCAGACTCTACACTCCAACCCCTACACTCCAACCCCTACACTCCAGACCCTACACCCAACCCCTACACTCCAAGCCCTACACTCCAAGCCCTACACTCCAAGCCCTACACTCCAAGCCCTACACTCCAGACCCCTACACTCCAACCCCTACACTCCAAGCCCTATACTCCAAGCCCTACACTCCAACCCCTACACTCCAGACCCTACACCCAGACCCTACACTCCAAGCCCTACACTCCAGACCCTACACTCCAACCCCTACACTCCAACCCCTACACTCCAAGCCCTACACTCCAACCCTACACTCCAGACCCTACACTCCAAGCCCTACACTCCAAGCCCTACACCAAGCCCCTACACTCCAAGCCCTACACTCCAAGCCCTACACTCCAAGCCCTACACTCCAGACCCTACACTCCAACCCCTACACTCCAGACCCTACACTCCAACCCCTACACTCCAGACCCTACACTCCAACCCCTACACCCAAGCCCTACACTCCAACCCCTACACTCCAGACCCTACACTCCAAGCCCTACACCAAGCCCTACACTCCAAGCCCTACACTCCAAGCCCTACACTCCAAGCCCTACACCCAGACCCTACACTCCAGACCCTACACTCCAAGCCCTACACTCCAAGCCCTACACTCCAAGCCCTACACTCCAGACTCTACACTCCAACCCCTACACTCCAACCCCTACACTCCAGACCCTACACTCCAACCCCTACACTCCAAGCCCTACACTCCAAGCCCTACACTCCAAGCCCTACACTCCAAGCCCTACACTCCAGACCCTACACTCCAACCCCTACACTCCAAGCCCTATACTCCAAGCCCTACACTCCAACCCCTACACTCCAGACCCTACACTCCAGACCCTACACTCCAAGCCCCTACACTCCAGACCCTACACTCCAACCCCTACACTCCAACCCCTACACTCAAGCCCTACACTCCAACCCCTACACTCCAGACCCTACACTCCAACCCCTACACCCAGACCCTACACTCCAAGCCCTACACTCCAACCCCTACACTCCAGACCCTACACTCCAGACCCTACACTCCAACCCCTACACTCCAACCCCCTACACTCCAGACCCTACACTCAGACCCTACACCCCAGACCCTACACTCCAACCCCTATACTCCAACTCCTACACTCCAACCCCTACACTCCAAGCCCTACACTCCAACCCCCTACACTAGAACCCCTACACTCCAACCCCTACACTCCAGACCCCTACACTCCAACCTCTACACTCCAGACCCTACACTCCAGACCCTACACTCCAGACCCTACACTCCAACACCTACCCTCCAACCCCTACACTCCAACCCCTACACCCAGACCCTACACTCCAACCCCTACACTCCAGACCCTACACTCCAAGCCCTACACTCCAACCCCTACACTCCAGACCCTACACTCCAAGCCCTACACTCCAACCCCTACACTCCAACCCCTACACTCCAGACCCTACACCTCAAGCCCTACACTCCAACCCCTACACTCCAGACCCTACACTCCAGACCCTAAACTACACTCCAGACCCCTACACTCCCGATCCTACACTCCCGATCCTACACTCCAACCCCTACACTCCAGACCCCTACACTCCCGATCCTACACTCCCGATCCTACACTCCAACCCCTACACTCCAAGCCCTACACTCCAACCCCTACACTCCAAGCCCCTACACTCTAACCCTTACACTCCAACCCCTACACTCCAACCCCTACACTCCAAGCCCTACACTCCAGACCCTACACTCAAGACCTACACTCCAACCCCTACACTCCAGACCCTACACTCCAACCTCTACACTCCAGACCCCTACACTCCCGATCCTACACTCCCGATCCTACACTCCAGACCCCTACACTCCCGATCCTACACTCCCGATCCTACACTCCAACCCCTACACTCCAACCCCTACACTCCAAGCCCTACACTCCAAGCCCCTACACTCCAAGCCCTACACTCTAACCCCTACACTCTAACCCCTACACTCCAACCCCTACACTCCAACCCCTACACTCCAGACCCTACACTCCAAGCCCTACACTCCAGACCCTACACTCCAAGCCCTACACTCCAAGCCCTACACTCCAACCCCTACACTCCAACCCCTACACTCCAGACCCTACACTCCAGACCCTACACTCCAGACCCTACACTCCAACACCTACCCTCCAACCCCTACACTCCAACCCCTACACTCCAGACCCTACACTCCAACCCCTACACTCCAGACCCTACACTCCAACCCCTACACTCCAACCCCTACACTCCAGACCCTACACTCCAAGCCCTACACTCCAACCCCTACACTCCAGACCCTACACTTCAAGCCCTACACTCCAACCCCTACACTCCAGACCCTAAACTCCAACCCTTACACTCCAGACCCCTACACTCCCGATCCTACACTCCAACCCCTACACTCCAGACCCCTACACTCCCGATCCTACACTCCCGATCCTACACTCCAGACCCTACACTCCAAGCCCTACACTCCAACCCCTACACTCTAACCCCTACACTCCAACCCTTACACTCCAACCCCTACACTCCAACCCCTACACTCCAAGCCCTACACTCCAGACCCTACACTCCAAGCCCTACACTCCAACCCCTACACTCCAGACCCTACACTCCAACCCCTACACTCCAGACCCTACACTCCAAACCCTACACTCCAACCCCTACACTCCAACCCCTACACTCCAGACCCTACACTCCAGACCCTACACTCCAGACCCTACACTCCAACCCCTACACTCCAACCCCTACACTCCAACCCCTACACTCCAAGCCCTACACTCCAACCCCTACACTCCAGACCCTACACTCCAAACCCTACACTCCAACCCCTACACTCCAACCCCTACACTCCAAGCCCTACACTCCAACCCCTACACTCCAACCCCACTCCAGACCCTACACTTCAAGCCCTACACTTCAAGCCCTACACTCCAACCCCTACACTCCAACGCCACACTACAGACCCTACACTACAGACCCTACACTCCAGACCCTACACTCCAACCCCTACACTCCAGACCCTACACTCCAAGCCCTACACTCCAACCCCTACACTCCAGACCCCTACACTCCAACCCCTACACACCAGACCCCTACACTCCAACCCCTACACTCCAGACCCCTACACTCCAGACCCCTACACTCCAACCCCTACACTCCAGACCCTACACTCCAACCCCTACACTCCAGACCCTACACTCCAAGCCCCTACACTCCAACCCCTACACTCCAGACCCTACACTCCAAGCCCTACACTCCAGACCCTACACTCCAGACCCTACACTCCAACCCCTACACTCCAACCCCTACACTCCAGACCCTACACTCCAGACCCTACACCCCAAGCCCTACACTCCAAGCCCTACACTCCAGACTCTACACTCCAACCCCTACACTCCAACCCCTACACTCCAGACCCTACACTCCAACCCCTACACCAAGCCCTACACTCCAAGCCCTACACTCCAAGCCCTACACTCCAAGCCCTACACTCCAGACCCTACACTCCAACCCCTACACTCCAAGCCCTATACCCAAGCCCTACACTCCAACCCCTACACTCCAGACCCTACACTCCAGACCCTACACTCCAAGCCCTACACTCCAGACCCTACACTCCAACCCCTACACTCCAACCCCTACACTCCAAGCCCTACACTCCAACCCCTACACTCCAGACCCTACACTCCAAGCCCTACACTCCAAGCCCTACACTCCAAGCCCTACACTCCAAGCCCTACACTCCAAGCCCTACACTCCAAGCCCTACACTCCAGACCCTACACTCCAGACCCTACACTCCAAGCCCTACACTCCAAGCCCTACACTCCAAGCCCTACACTCCAAGCCCTACACTCCAGACTCTACACTCCAACCCCTACACTCCAACCCCTACACTCCAGACCCTACACTCCAACCCCTACACTCCAACCCCTACACTCCAAGCCCTACACTCCAAGCCCTACACTCCAAGCCCTACACTCCAAGCCCTACACTCCAGACCCTACACTCCAACCCCTACACTCCAAGCCCTATACTCCAAGCCCTACACTCCAACCCCTACACTCCAGACCCTACACTCCAGACCCTACACTCCAGACCCTACACTCCAACCCCTACACTCCAACCCCTACACTCCAGACCCTACACTCCAGACCCTACACTCCAACCCCTACACTCCAGACCCTACACTCCAGACCCTACACTCCAGACCCTACACTCCAGACCCTACACTCCAACCCCTACACTCCCAAGCCCTACACTCCAGACCCTACACTCCAGACTATACACTCCAACCCCTACACTCCAAGCCCTATACTCCAAGCCCTACACTCCAACCCCTACACTCCAGACCCTACACTCCAGACCCTACACTCCAGACCCTACACTCCAAACCCTACACTCCAACCCCTACCATCATATTGGTGTGTAGCCCAAACTGTTCAGACGCTCCAGCCAGAAGTTGGTAGATCGGCTTCAGACGAATCCCAAGACGCTTGTGGGAGTCATAGACCAAGACGGGGAACACCATCGTGTTTGCGAGAGTCTCATCTTTCCATAGAGGGGTCATACTCGTTTGTAGGCCAAACCATTCGTACGTTACAGACGATTTTGTGAGAAGACCAATTTTTTTCGGGATGTCTCAAGGTCTGACAAACACCACTGTAGCTTTGTCACCTTTCACCCCAGATGTGGACGTGTTGCATGGAGTGAGAAGTGTGACATCGGTGGATGCGGCCATTGGAGACACATTCAGTGCAAAAAAACAGCTTTCTACCTTAATTAAACTGACAGATAAAAAAATATATATATATATGTTAATTTGATTTCACGCAACATCCAACCTTAAGGGATTTATTAAACAAAGGTTAGCCATTTTTGTGGGAAAAATGTATGTCCAAATCAAGAAACATTACCAGTAGCCAACAGCACTTGCCATGACTGGTACTCGTGGGTGATTTTTCAAAGCAGATACTCCACTCTCTAAGGAGTGTATTTATCTCTAATGAGTGTATTTATCTCTAATGAGTGTATTTATCTCTAATGTGTGTATTTATCTCTAATGTGTGTAAGTATCTCTAATGAGTGTATTTATCTCTAATGTGTGTATTTATCTCTAATGAGTGTATTTATTTCTAATGAGTGTATTTATCTCTAATGTGTGTAAGTATCTCTAATGAGTGTATTTATCTCTAATGTGTGTATTTATCTCTAATGTGTGTATTTATCTCTAATGTGTGTATTTATCTCTAATGAGTGTATTTATCTTTAATGTGTGTATTTATCTCTAATGTGTGTATTTATCTCTAATGTGTGTAAGTATCTCTAATGTGTGTATTTATCTCTAATGTGTGTATTTATCTCTAATGTGTGTATTTATCTCTAATGTGTGTATTTATCTCTAATGTGTGTATTTATCTCTAATGTGTGTATTTATCTCTAATGTGTGTAATTATCAATGATCTTTAATGAGTGTAATTATCTGTAATTAGTGTCATTATCAATGATCTCTAATGTGTGTAATTATCTCTAATGAGTGTATTTATCTCTAATGTGTGTATTTATCTCTAATGTGTGTATTTATCTCTAATGTGTGTATTTATCTCTAATGTGTGTATTTATCTCTAATGAGTGTATTTATCTCTAATGTGTGTATTTATCTCTAATTAGTGTAATTATCTCTAATGTGTGTAATTATCTCTAATGAGTGTATTTATCTCTAATGTGTGTATTTATCAATGATCTCTAATGAGTGTAATGATCTCTAATGTGTGTATTTATCTCTAATGTGTGTATTTATCTCTAATGAGTGTATTTATCTCTAATGTGTGTAATTATCTCTAATGAGTGTATTTATCTCTAATGTGTGTATTTATCTCTAATGTGTGTATTTATCTCTAATGTGTGTAATTATCAATGATCTCTAATGAGTGTAATTATCAATGATCTCTAATGAGTGTAATTATCTCTAATGAGTGTAATTATCAATGATCTCTAATGAGTGTAATTATCAATGATCTCCAATGAGTGTAATTATCTCTAATGAGTGTAATTATCAATGATCTCTAATGAGTGTAATTATCAATGATCTCCAATGAGTGTAATTATCTCTAATGAGAGTAATTATCAACAATCTCTAATGAGTGTAATTATCAATGATCTCTAATGAGAGTAATTATCAATGATCTCCAATGAGTGTAATTATCTCTAATAAGTGCAATTATCTCTAATGAGTGTAATTATCAATGATCTCTAATGAGAGTAATCATCTCTAATGAGTGTAATGATCTCTAATGAGTGCAATTATCTATAATTAGTGTAATTATCTCTAATGAGTGCA
>NW_026280530.1:0-13101 GCF_023373465.1 Oncorhynchus keta
TTTCCTATAGTTTCTGTCAGTGTTATTTGTACTTTGTTGGAATCCTCCTGAATGTCTCTGATAAAGGACCGATACAGTAATGATTCTATTGTTGAACCAACTGGAAGCCCATCCATCTATATATAGTGTTGTGGCTTTTAAGTGAAGCCCAACATTTAACTGAAAACATTTTGTTTGTTGGCAGAATAAGTAGAGATATATTTTTGAAACAATTGTGTGTATCTTTGCCCTTGACCAGGGATTGTGCCACACAATCACAATTGTCTTTAGATTCTTCTATTTTTGTTTTGGTTTAATTTCTGCACTAGATTACGGTGGCCATGGCAACAAAATAAACTGCAATTTATACTGAGTGTACAAAACATGATGAACACCTGCTCTTTCTATGACATAAACTGACCAGGAGAATCCAGGTGAAAGCTATGATCCCTTATTGATGTCACTTGTTAAATCCACTTCAATCAGTATTGATGAAGGGGAGGCAACAGGCTAAAGAAGGATGTTTATTCTTAAGACAATTGAGACCTGGATTGTGTGTGTGTGTCATTCAGAGGGAATGGGCAAGACAAAAGTGCCTTTGTAAGGTAACAGGCACACTGGTTTTTGCCAAGAACTGCAACGCTGCTGGGTTTTTCACCCTCAACAGTTTCCCTTGTGTATCAAGAATGGTCCACCACCCAAAGGACAGCCAACTTGACACAACTCTGGGAAGCATTGGGAGTCAACATGGGCCAGTATATCTGTGGAACACTTTTGACACCTTAGAGTCCGAATTGACGAATTGAGGCTGTTCTAACTCAATATTAGGAACATGTTCTTAATGTTTTGTTCATTCAGTGTATGTTTGCTTAAGAATTTTCATTCATAAAAAAGAACACTCTGTATAAATGATTTTGATAAAACAATTTATTCATATTTTTTGGAGTGTTTTTAATAAATGTATCTGTTCATACAGTTTTATTCATTATGAACTAAAATACAAAACTGATCCTAGATCAGCACAAAAATGTTTTGTCTTCCCCTCCAAACAGGGACTGATTTATACCTGGGACACCAGGTGGACACAATTACTTATCAGGTAGAACAGAAAACCAGCAGGCTCTGGACCTTATAGGGTAAGATTTGAATACCCCTGGTTCACATGACAGCTAAGGTGAGCTGGTAAGGTAAGGTAAGGTAAGGTAAGGTAAGGTAAGGTAAGGTAAGGTAAGGTAAGTTGAGGTGAGGTGAGGTGTGTTTGCATTCTGTGTTCCTGCCCAGAGGTATTTGTCTGATCTGGCCTCCAGGCAATCATAGAAAATGACTCAAGTAAAAGGCACTTAAATATTAAGTGTCAAAAGTGAAAAAATGTATAAATTATTTAACCAGGGGGTGCCATTTTAAATTATTTACAGGTAGCAAAGGGCACACTCCAACACTCAGACATAATTTAAAAACTAAGCATTTGTCTTCAGTGAGTCTGACAGATCAGAGGCAGTGGGGATGTTCTCTTGATAAATGTGTGAAATGGATCATTTACCTGTCCTGCTAAGCATTCAAATGTAACGACTACTTTTAGGTGTCAGGGATAATGTATGAAGTACAAATTACATTACTTTCTTTAGGAATGTAGTTCATTTTATTTTGTTATTTAACTAGGCAAGTCAGTTAAGAACAAATTCTTATTTTCAATGATGGCCTAGGAACAGTGGGTTAACTGACTATTCAGGGGCAGAATGACAGATTTGTACCTTGGCAGCACGGGGATTTGAACTTGCAACCTTTCAGCTACTAGTCCAATGCACTAACCACTAGGCTACTCTGCCGTAAAAGTTGTCAAAAATATAAATAGTTAAGTACAGATACCCCCCAAAACAACTTAAGTAGTATTTTTACTTAAGTACTTTACACCACTGTGGGTGAGCACTATTGGTCAGCATTATTGGTAAGTATGGAACTGACCAGTAGAGGTCACTGACGGACTGCTTTCAACTGCCATGTTGCCACCTAGTGGCCTCTTAACATAGTCTTGGATGTTTCCTGGAATCTCAACGTCGATCACATGAGGAGAAGGTTGTGAAGTGTGAATGAGCTGGTGGCTCAGGCTCTCGCCTGTTAAGTGTGTGATTGTAGGTTTGATTCCAGGCAGAGCGTGTGGTTGTGTTGGCAGCTGATGGGGTTTAATGCCTGGGGTTTCCGCTCCTGTGAACAGCAGTGGCTATGCAGGGAAACCTCTGGAAAAAGTAGACCCTTTGATTTTAATGAGTGCTTTTTGCCTATTTAAAACACAAAGGTCTATTTCTCCTGCAGGCGTTTCCCTCCATAACCCCTGCTGCTTACTGTTCTGGAACCACAGTCCTGACTTACACTGTGGCAGAGTACCCGTCCTCCAGAGCACTGGGTTCAAACCTCCAGCCCTGTGCTAATGGAGTGAGATCCCCAGACCCACAGACTCATTACACTTCTCTTTGTAGTTTAGACATTGATGTTCAGCTGCTAAAGAACAAGAGATGGGATTTGAACCCATAACTTATTATTTCTAAAGCATTTACTCCACAGAGCTACCAATACCTCCACCCACAAAGCTACCAATACCTCAACCCACAAAGCTACCAATACCTCCACCCACAAAGCTACCAATACCTCCACCAATACCTCCACCCACAGAGCTACCAATACCTCCACCCACAGAGCTACCAATACCTCCACCCACAGAGCTACCAATACCTCCACCCACAAAGCTACCAATACCTCCACCCACAAAGCTACCAATACCTCCACCCACAAAGCTACCAATACCTCCACATTCATTGCAATTTTGTTTTTAATTTGAACATTGATGGAAGTGTCCACTAAAGTGGAACCTTAATGTTACGACTTCCGCCGAGGTTGGCTCTCCTGCCCGTTCAGGCGGTGCTCGGCGGTCGTCGTCACCGTCTTACTAGCCACTACCGATCCCTTTTCGTGTATCTGTTGGTTTTCTCTGATTGGTTTCACCTGTGTGTTGTTTAGTTAATTAGTGTCTGTATATAATGTAGGTTGTCCCGCCCTTGTTTTGTGCGGGATTGTTTATTTTGTCATTCATTTCGTCTGTCGGTGTTATTGTGTTTATTATTCTCCGGTTAGTCTATTATCCTGTGTTGGATAATTTCACCCTGTGTGTATTTGGGTTGACCGTGTTTATTTTGTTCACCAGAGAATAAACTTTATTATCGCTATCTGCTCTCTGCGCCTGATTCCACCCACCTTGATTAGACGTGACACAGGTAGAGAGAGACCTTACAGTGAAATACTTACTTACAGAATCTAACCAATAGTGCAAAAAAGGTGTTAGGTGAACAAAAGGTAAGTAAAGAAATAAAACAACAGTAAAAAGACAGGCTATGTACAGTAGAAATGCTATAAAAGTAGCGAGGCTACATACAGACACCGGATAGTCAGGCTGATTGAGGTAGTATGTACATGTAGATATGGTTAAATTGACTATGCATATATGATGAACAGAGAGTAGCAGTAGAGTAAAAGAGGGGTTGGAGGGTGGTGGGACACAATGCAGATAGACCGGTTAGCCAATGTGCTGGAGCACTGGTTGGTCGGCCCAATTGAGGTAGTATGTACATGAATGTATAGTTATAATGACTATGCATATATGATCAACAGAGAGTAGCAGCAGCGTAAAAGAGGGGTTTGTGGGGGGGCACACAATACAAATAGTCAGAGTGGCCATTTGATTACCAGTTCAGGAGTTTTATGGCTTGGGGGCAAAAATGTTGAGAAGTCTTTTTGTCCTAGACTTTGCACTCTGGTAACGCTTGCTGTTCGGAAGCTTGGCCCCAGTGATGTACTGGGCCAAATGCTCTACCATCTGTAGTGCTCTCGATGGTGCAGCTGTAGACAGTTTAACATGGTGTTCTTGGTCACAGGGACTATGGTGGTCTACTTGAAACATGTAGGTATTACAGACTGGGTCACGGAGAGGTTTAAAGTGTCAGTGAAGGCCCTTACCAGCTGGTCAGTGCATGCTCTGAGTATGCACCCTGGAGAGTGGGAATATTTAAAGGGCAGCGTTCCCCAACCCCTCCCCTTTTTCAACTGGTCGTTCAGAACATCACCATTTCAGTTGAATTTCAGTTGAATCTACTCTGAGATACATTTGAAGAAGAGATCAAGCGTCTTAGAGTAGGAATACAGATATAGGATCAGGTTTACGATTTAGATCGCCACAAATAAGATTACATGGACAGAGGGGACCTGATCCTAAATCTTGATACATATGGGCATATGTATACGTGAACCTGCACCACCTCCACCAAGAGAAGTTTCTGTTTCCTGGGGAAATATCTGCTTTTGTTCAGCAGTTGTTATTACCAAAACTCCCACAAGATGGCACCAAAGACACATGCCATGCTTATTTCTACCTAAAATCCACAGCTTGTTTCATAATAAGCCTTGTGGACGACCAAGTCCAATATGGTCAAAACCAGGACCTGTAGGTAACAGAATGGCATGACGAGTGAATAGATATTCAACCTAATATGAAATGAAGCATCTGAAAAAGCACTGGTTGAGATAGGAAAGAACCAGGTCAACAACGTCAGAGTACAGTTGTAGCATGTGTTACACCGAGAGATGGATTAGAAATCACCATGTCATTAGTCTGTATATTTGCTATACAAAGTGAATACAGAATGAACCAATGAGATATTCATAATGTCACGTTTCTGAAAAAGGGGCTGAGACTGGTCAACGGACAATAGCATCAAATTAACAAATACCACCATCAACAAGCGTTAAGCTTTAGGAAGCCTATTATAATCAATAGCTTTATCATGAATATGTTTATTATAATCAATAGCTTCATCATGAATATGTTTATTATAATCAATACCTTCATCGTGAATATGTTTATTATAATCAATAGCTTTATCATGAATATGTTTATTATAATCAATACCGTCATCATGAATATGTTTATTATAATCAATAGCTTTATCATGAATATGTTTATTATAATCAATAGCTTTATCATGAATATGTTTATTATAATCAATAGCTTCATCATGAATATGTTTATTATAATCAATACCTTCATCGTTAATATGTTTATTATAATCAATACCTTCATCATTAATATGTTTATTATAATCAATAGCTTTATCATGAATATGTTTATTATAATCAATAGCTTTATCATGAATATGTTTATTATAATCAATACCTTCATCATGAATATGTTTATTATAATCAATACCTTCATCGTTAATATGTTTATTATAATCAATACCTTCATCGTTAATATGTTTATTATAATCAATACCTTCATCGTTAATATGTTTATTATAATCAATAGCTTCATCATGAATATGTTTATTATTATCAATACCTTCATCATGAATATGTTTATTATAATCAATAGCTTCATCATGAATATGTTTATTATAATCAATAGCTTCATCATGAATATGTTTATTATAATCAATAGCTTCATCATGAATATGTTTATTATAATCAATAGCTTCATCATGAATATGTTTATTATAATCAATACCTTCATTATGAATATGTTTACTATAATCAATAGCTTTATCATTAATATGTTTATTATAATCAATAGCTTTATCATTAATATGTTTAATATAATCAATAGCTTCATCATTAATATTTTTATTATAATCAATAGCTGCAATTATGATACATACGGTTATACTGGTGACAATGCTGTCAACCCTCTCTCTCTCTCTCTCTCTCTCTCTCTCTATCTCTATCTCTCTCTCTCTCTCTCTCTCTCTCTCTCTCTCTCTCTCTCTCTCTCTCTCTCTCTCTCTCTCTCTCTCTCTCTCTCTCTCTCTCTCTCTCTCTCTCTCGCTCTCTCTCGCTCTCTCTCTCTCTCTCTCTCTCTCTCTCTCTCTCTCTCTCTCTCTCTCTCTCTCTCTCTCTCTCTCTCTCGCTCTCTCTCTCTCTCTCTCTCTCTCTCTCTCTCTCTCTCTCTCTCTCTCTCTCTCTCTCTCTCTCTCTGTTAATGAGCACAAGTTGGGCACAATCAGAATGTGGACATGATCTGGACACAGGACGCATGTTAGCAGCAGATATAAACAGGGCTTCAGAGTCAAACATGCGTGCTACAAAAAAATGTATGCAATTACTTGTATAGTAGTGTCATGACGATGCAATAAAATACAAATTAATTACTTAAAAATTATAAAATGTGATTTTCTGGATTTTTGTTTTAGATTCCGTCTCTCACAGTTGAAGTGTACCTATGATAAAAAATTACAGACCTCTACATGCTTTCTAAGTCGGAAAACCTGCAAAATCGTCAGTGTATCAAATACTTGTTCTCCCCAATGTATATATTTTGTATACGTTTTCCTTTATTATTTTCTCCTAATCCTACCACTCCTCCCCCCTTGTAAACTTTGTTTTTTAATGATGTTGTTTCTGGCTTTGGCAATATAAAGACGTTTCCCATGCCAATAAAAACCCACTGGGAGAGAGAGATATTTGGATACAGACTACATGCAATGCAACTGTACATAACGAGCTATTGTTTGTTAAATCACTCTTTCACAAATCCAATTACGTTCCTCGGTACATCCTACATCATTCCATGTATATACAAGGTTCACAATACCTATAATTCATCTCAGCACAGTCCTCCTCCCCATTAGGACCTGAATTATCAGGCTGTTTCTCCGCCCAGTACCTAGAGGGTTAACAACACAGAGAACCAGACAGACACTGGTTAACATAATTCTAAGTCATACCAATGCAGATGTTGTTCTATTTAAAATGGTTACAGTCTTATGGACATTTCCAGGTCCCCGTTGTCACTCTTTCATTCAGACCCATCCAGGAAAATGTCCTTAATGCAATGGGGAATTTCTGTTAAGTGAAAGATAATGATGTTGTCAATTGCATGTAAGTATATATTTACCTGATTCATCTCTCTCATCTCTCTCTCTCGCTCACCTGTTCCTCTCTACTATTTATGATCACCAGGTGTGCTCCTCTCCCCAGACAGTCCTGTTCAGCGTACTCCCAGGGTTTCTTCTCAGCCGAGGGGTAGTAACAGCTGCTGGAGCCAAACTACTTCCATCCTTCAGGACACATTTTCTCTGTTTTGAGAAGACAAACAGAGAAGACAAACAGAGAAGACAAACAGAGAAGGAAATAATACTTAAATACAGCAAACCTGTTTCAGTTTCTAAAGGCTGTATAGTTGCCGTGCCCTCGTGTGTTGCAGTGCCCTTGTGTGTTGCAGTGCCCTCGTGTGTTGCAGTGCCCTCGTGTGTTGCAGTGCCCTCGTGTGTTGCAGTGCCCTCGTGTGTTGCCGTGCCCTCGTGTGTTGCCCCAGTGCCCTCGTGTGTTGCCGTGCAGTGCCCTGTTGCAGTGCCCTCGTGTGTTGCAGTGCCCTCGTGTGTTGCAGTGCCCTCGTGTGTTGCAGTGCAGTGCCCTCGTGTGTTGCAGTGCCCTCGTGTGTTGCAGTGCCCCGTGCCCTCGTGTGTTGCAGTGCCCTCGTGTGTTGTGCCCTCGTGTGTTGCAGTGCCCTCGTGTGCCCTCGTGTGTTGCAGTGCCCTCGTGTGTTGCAGTGCCCTCGTGTGTTGCAGTGCCCTCGTGTGTTGCAGTGCCCTCGTGTGTTGCAGTGCCCTCGTGTGTTGCAGTGCCCTCGTGTGTTGCGTGCCCTCGTGTGTTGCAGTGCCCTCGTGTGTTGCAGTGCCCTCGTGTGTTGCAGTGCCCTCGTGTGTTGCCGTGCCCTCGTGTGTTGCAGTGCCCTCGTGTGTTGCCGTGCCCTCGTGTGTTGCAGTGCCCTCGTGTGTTGCAGTGCCCTCGTGTGTTGCCGTGCCCTCGTGTGTTGCCGTGCCCTCGTGTGTTGCCGTGCCCTCGTGTGCAGTGCCCTCGTGTGTTGCAGTGCCCTCGTGTGTTGCCGTGCCCTCGTGTGTTGCAGTGCCCTCGTGTGTTGCAGTGCCCTCGTGTGTTGCAGTGCCCTCGTGTGTTGCAGTGCCCTCGTGTGTTGCCGTGCCCTCGTGTGTTGCCGTGCCCTCGTGTGTTGCAGTGCCCTCGTGTGTTGCCGTGCCCTCGTGTGTTGCAGTGCCCTCGTGTGTTGCCGTGCCCTCGTGTGTTGCAGTGCCCTCGTGTGTTGCCGTGCCCTCGTGTGTTGCCGTGCCCTCGTGTGTTGCAGTGCCCTCGTGTGTTGCAGTGCCCTCGTGTGTTGCCGTGCCCTCGTGTGTTGCAGTGCCCTCGTGTGTTGCCGTGCCCTCGTGTGTTGCCGTGCTCGCGTGTGTTGCAGTGCCCTCGTGTGTTGCCGTGCCCTCGTGTGTTGCCGTGCCCTCGTGTGTTGCCGTGCCCTGCCCTCGTGTGTTGCCGTGCCCTCGTGTGTGCCCTCGTGTGTTGTGCCCTCGCGTGTGCCCTCGTGTGTGCGTGTGTTGCGTGCGTGTGTTGCCGTGCTCGCGTGTGTTGCCGTGCTCGCGTGTGTTGCCGTGCCCTCGTGTGTTGCCGTGCCCTCGTGTGTTGCCGTGCCCGCGTGTGTTGCCGTGCTCGCGTGTGTTGCCGTGCTCGCGTGTGTTGCCGTGCTCGCGTGTGTTGCCGTGCTCGCGTGTGTTGCCGTGCTCGCGTGTGTTGCCGTGCTCGCGTGTGTTGCCGTGCTCGCGTGTGTTGCCGTGCCCTGCCGTGTGTTGTGTGCTGCGTGTGTGCGTGCTCGCGTGTGTTGCCGTGCCCGCGTGTGTTGTGCCCGTGCCCTCGTGTGTGCCGTGCCGTGTGTGCCCTCGTGTGTTGCCGTGTGCCCTCGTGTGTTGCCGTGCTGCGTGTGTTGCGTGCTGTTGCCGTGCTCGCGTGTGTGCCGTGCCCTCGTGTGTTGCCGTGTGTGCCCTCGTGTGTTGCCGTGCCCTCGTGTGTTGCCGTGCCCGTGCGTGTGTTGCAGTGCCGTGCCCTCGTGTGTTGCCGTGTGCGTGTGTTGCCGTGTGTTGCAGTGCCCTGCGCGTGTGTTGCCGTGCCCGTGTGTTCGTGTGTTGCCGTGTTGCCTGCCCGCGTGTGTTGCGCGTGCCCTCGCGTGTGTTGCGTGCCCTCGTGTGTTGCCGTGCCCGTGTGTTCCGTGTGTTGCCGTGCGTGTGTTGCCGTGCTCGCGTGTGTTGCGCTCGCGTGTGTTGCCGTGCCCTCGTGTGTTGCCGTGCCCGCGTGTGTTGCCGTGCCCTCGTGTGTTGCCGTGCCCTCGTGTGTTGCCGTGCTCGCGTGTGTTGCCGTGCTCGCGTGTGTTGCGCGTGTGTTGCCGTGCCCGTCGCGTGTGTTGCCGTGCCCTCGTGTGTTGCCGTGCCCTGCGCGTGTGTTGCCGTGCTCCGTGTGTTGTGTGTTGCGTGTGTTGCCGTGCCCTCGTGTGTTGCCGTGCCCTCGTGTGTTGCCGTGCCCTCGTGTGTTGCCGTGCCCTCGTGTGTTGCCGTGCCCTCGTGTGTTGCGCGTGTGTTGCGCGTGTGTTGCCGTGCTCGCGTGTGTTGCCGTGCCCGCGTGTGTTGCCGTGCCCTCGTGTGTTGCCGTGCTCGCGTGTGTTGCGCGTGTGTTGCCGTGCTCGCGTGTGTTGCCGTGCTCGCGTGTGTTGCCGTGCCCTCGTGTGTTGCCGTGCAAGGCAAACTACCTCTAGCTTCCTCCATACTGCACGCAGAGACATAAAAATGGCATCCAGAGTTCATGTGACCCTAAGTAGAAAAACGGCTTAGTTGCCAGAATCTTGCAACATTCCTTTAAACAAATGTTAACTGTAATTGAACTATTGGTTCACTGCACACAGTGTCCAAGTGCACACTAGATTTGCACACTTCAAGAGAAGGAAGGGTAAAGAATCGACACTGAACAAAAATATAAACTCAAACCTGTAAGGTGTTGGTCCCATGTTTCATGAGCTCAAATAAAAGATCCCAGAAATGTTCCACACGCACAACAAGCTTATTTCTCTCAAATGTTGTCCATACATGTGTTTACATCCCTGTTAGTGAGCGTTTCTCCTTTGCCAAGATAATCCATCGACCTGATAGATGTGACATATCAATCATATTGGATGTCATAAGGTGAATACACCAATTTGTAAGTCGCTCTGGATAAGAGCGTCTGCTAAATGACTTAAATGTAAATGTAAATGTAATATCAAGAAGCTGATTAAACAGCATGATCATTACACAGGTGCACCTTGTGCTGGGGACAATAAAAGGTTGCTCTAAAATGTGCAGTTTTGTCACAACACAATGCCACAGATGTCTCAAGTTTTGAGGGAATGTGCAATTGGCATGCTAACTGCAGGAATTTCCACCAGAGCCGTTGCTAGATCATTTAATGTTAATTTCTCTACCATAAGCCGCCTACAACGTTGTTTTAGAGAATTTGGCAGTACGTCCAACCATCCTCACAACCGCAAACCACGTGTATGGCGTTGTGTGGACGAGCGGTTTGCTGATGTCAACGTTGTGAACAGAGTGCCCCATGGTGGTGGTGGGGTTATGGTATGGGCAGGCATAAGCTACGGACAACGAACACAATTGCATTTTATCAATGGCAATTTGAATGCACAAAAATACCGTGACGAGATCCTGAGGCCCATTGTAAAAAAAATGCACATCTGTATTCCAGTCATGTGAAATCCTTAGATTAGGGCCTAATGCATTTATTTCAATTGACTGATTTCCTGATATGAACAAAGTCAGTAAAATATTTTTGTTCAGTATAGATACAGTCCTGGTGACTGACTTGGCAACTTACCACACCCACAGAGCCCCTTCTCCAGCGTCACCTTCTCATTGATCAGAAGTCTGACCCTGTCTCTCAACATGCCCCTGTCTTTAGTCAGGGCATTGTAACACTCCTGTAACTGGTTTTGGTTTGTTTTCTCTAACTGGTCTCTCTCACTCTGTAACTGGTCTCTCTCACTCTGTAACTGGTCTCTCTAACTCTGTAACTGGTCTCTCTCACTCTGTAACTGGTCTCTCTCCCTCAGTAACGGGTCTCTCTCACTCTGTAACTGGTCTCTCTCCCCCTGTAACTGGTCTCTCTCACTCTGTAACTGGTCTCTCTCACTCTGTAACTGGTCTCTCTCCCTCAGTAACGGGTCTCTCTCACTCTGTAACTGGTCTCTCTCCCTCTGTAACTGGTCTCTCACACTGTGTAACTTGTCTCTCTCCCTCTCCAGCTGATTTCTGTTCTTCCGGCACTGGTCTCCCTCTTTACCCAGGCCAATGATACCACTACTGGTGTTTGGATGAGATGTTCTGGGAATGGGTCCTAAATGGCACCCTATTTGTTATATAGTGCACTAGTCCTTTGTGCCTTGGTCAAAAGTAGTGCACTACAAATGGGATATGGGCTCTGGTCAAAAAGAATGCACTACAAATGGAATAGGGTCCAAAATGGCATCCTTTTGATCAGAACCCTATGGACCCTGGCCAACAGTAGTGCACTAGTAGAGTATAATTTGGGATACAGACTCACTCACAGAAAGCCTCAGGGAGATGTTGAGAGTGACTTGTAGAACACACAGCATCCCAAAGCTCACAGCAACCATCCTGTAGAGTCTTCTCCCTGAATCCTCAGGTCCTGAGGAGATACACACTGATGTGAGAACACACACGTACCCATACACACAGACACATGCATAAACACGCATACACACACATGCATACACTCACACATCATAGCAAGCATACACATACACACACACATACCCCCCCCACACACACACACACACACACAAACTCACACACACACTTGAGGGTATGACACAATCAGCAACAAGAGGACTGTTTCTCACAGCTGCTTTAGAGTATCAGTATAACATGTTAGAATAATTAAAGAGGAAGTTACTGTATCAGTATAACATGTTACAGTCATTAAAGGGGAAGTTACTGTATCAGTAACATGTTACAATCATTAAAGGGGAAGTTACTGTATCAGTAACATGTTACAATCATTAAAGGGGAAGTTACTGTATCAGTATAACACGAATGTTGTTGTAAGGATTGTCTGACCATTGTCTGACCAAAGTGCAGCGTGGTATGGGTTCAACATATTTATTTAGTGAACCGGCACAAAAAAAACGATAAAGCACGAACGAAACGTGAAGCTATGGAGTGCTCACAGGCAACTAACCAAAAACAAGATCCCACCAAAAACCCAGTGGGAAAAGGCTGCCTAAATATGATCCCCAATCAGAGACAACGATAGACAGCTGCCTCTGATTGGGAACCATACCAGGCCAAGATAGAAAAACGAGAGTACCCATCCTATTCACACCCCGACCTAACCAAATTAGATAATAAAAGGCTCTAAGGTCAGGGTGTATCCGTATCAGTATAACATGTTACAATCATTAAAGGGGCAATCTGCAGTTGCTACATTAATATTTGCATATATAAACCCATAGATTCTTGAAGATTATAACATAGAAATGCCTCATGAGGTTGGTTTTAACTGTCATACAAAACATATGCATTTTTACTCCATTGTAACACTGTATAGCCTCAACATGGTTAAAACAACAATTTGATCTTCTGGATGGTCAGTCCTTGCTAGGGCTAATGCAGTGACCATATTACCGCCACACCTGCTGTCACAAGTCACGAGTCATGATGGCAGTTAAATTCCATGTGACCGTTTAGTCATGGTAATTGGGCTTCTCCAAGCTCTGATGGTGCTGATGCTCATTAGTAGCCTACCAAACCTGCTAACTGCCTGGTACTCAGCACTCTATTGTCCCTCTAATGCAAATGTAATCAAAACTCGAATTATAGACTTGAGAGCCCATGAGCTCATGCTGAGCAACATTTCTAAAGGCTATGTGTGTGAGAAAACAGAGTTTAGAGGGCCTTTCTGAAAAAGAAGAGGATCCCATCAGCTTTCTATAGGCTAGGCATACTATGTTTATTTATTTCTCAACGTCCCTAATATTAAGCACATTGCTTCGCTTTACAACAGGAGTATAGCCTACCTGGATGGTATGAAAATGGACACTACCCCATATCCCGGTTCCAAGACAGGTCAATGAAATTGATCCACCCTATATCAAAACTAATTTCACGCATATATTATTTAGTATATGTAAAGGTATCATTAAATTAAGAAAAGTGTGATGGGTGACAGTATTAACCTATC
>NW_026280531.1:0-9486 GCF_023373465.1 Oncorhynchus keta
AAGAAACAGGAGATAGACTAGCGTCCTGTCCAGGGGGTGTCCTGTACATCAAGCTGTCTCACTACAGAAACAGGAGATAGACTAGTGTCCTGTCCAGGGGGTGTCCTGGTACGTCAAGCTGTTTCTTTACAGGAACAGGAGATAGATAGACTACAGTCTTGGCCAAAAGTTTTGAGAATGACACAAATATTAATTTTCACAAAGTCTGCTGCCTCAGTTTGTATGAAGGCAATTTGCATATACTCGAGAATATTATGAAGAGTGATCTTTTCCATGACAATGAACTGAATCCCCCAAAAACATTTCCACTGCATTTCAGCCCTGCCACAAAAGGACCAACTGACATCATGTCAGTGATTCTCACGTTAACACAGGTGTGAGTGTTGACAAGGACAAGGCTGGAGATCACTCTGTCATGCTGATTGAGTTTGAATAACAGACTGGAAGCTTCAAAAGGAGGGTGGTGCTTGGAATCATTGTTCTTCCTCTGTCAACCATGGTTACTCGTAAGGAAACACATACATCATTGCTTATGCCAAAGGGTTTTACAGGCAAGGATATTGCTGTAGTAAGATTGCACCTACTAAATCAACCATTTATCAGACATAAAAGAACTTCAAGAGAGTGGTTCAATTGTTTTAAAGAAGGCTTCAGGGCACTGAAAAAGTCCAGCAAGAGCCAGTACCGTCTCCTACGGCTGATTCAGCTGTGGGATCGGGGCATCACCAGTACAGAGCTTGCTCAGGAATGGCAGCAGGCAGGTGTGAGTGCATCTGCACACACAGTGAGGCAAAGACTTTGGAGGATGGCCTGGTGTCAAGAAGGCAAACAAAGAAACCACTTCTCTCAGGAAAAACATCAGGGACAGACTGATACTCTGCAAAAAGGTACAGGGATTGGTCTGCTGAGGACTGGGGTAAAGTCATTTTCTCTGATGAATCCCCTTTCCAATTGTTTGGGGCATCCAGAAAAAACTTATCCGGAGAAGACAAGGTGGCGCCACCATCAGTCCTGTGTCATGCCAACAGTAAAGCATCCTGAGACCATTCATGTGTGGGTTGCTTCTCAGCCAAGGGAGTGGACTCACCACAATTTGCTTAAGAACACAGCCAGGAATAAAGAATGGTACCAACACATCCTCCGAGAGCAACTTCTCCCAACCATCCAGGAGCAGTTTGGTGACAAACAATGCCCACCAGCAAGATGAAGCACCTCCCATAAGGCAAAAGTGATTACTAAGTTGCTCAGGGAACAAAACATTGATATTTTGGGTCCACGGCCAGGAAACTCACCAGACCTTAATCCAATTGAGAACTTGTGGTCATTCCTCAAGAGGTGGGTGGACAAAAAACCCCACAAATTCCTGACAATCTCCAAGCATTGATTATGCAAGAATGGCGGCCATCAGTCAGGATGTGGCCCAGGAAGTTAATTGACAGAATGCCAGGGTGGATTGCAGAGGTGCTGGAAAAAGAAGGGTCAACATCAAAAATATTAATTCTTTGCATCAACTTCATGTAAATGTCAATAAAGCCTTTGACACTTATGAAATGCTTGTAATTATACTTCAGTATTCCATAGTACATCTGACAAAAATATCTAAAGACACTGAAGCAGCAAACTTTGTGGAAATTAATGTATGTCCTTTTCCTCGAAACTTTGCCACGTACTGTAGCAAGTCCTGTCCAGGGGTGTACTCATATATATCAAGACTCCCTCTCTCTCTCTCTCTCTCTCTCTCTCTCTCTCTCTATCTATCTCTCTCTCAATCCAATTCAATTCAAGGGCTGTATTGGCATGGGAACATGTGTTAACATTGCCAAAGCAAGTGTGGTACAGGAGTGAATATATAAAGTGAAAAAACAACAAAAATTAACAGTAAACATTACACATACAGAAGTTTCAAAACAGTAAAGACATTACAAATGTCATATTATATATATATATATATATATATATATACACAGTGTTTTAACAATGTACAAATGGTTAAGGACACAAGATAAAATAAATAAGCATAAATATGGGTTGTATTTACAATGGTGTTTGTTCTTCACTGGTTGCCCTTTTCTCGTGGAAACGGGTCACAAATCTTGCTGTGATGTCACACTGTGGAATTTCACCCAGTAGATATGGGAGTTTTTCAAAATTAGTTTGTTTTCGAATTCTTTGTGGATCTGTGTAATCTGAGGGAAATATGTCTCTCTAATATGGTCATACATTGGGCAGGAGGTTAGGAAGTGCAGCTCAGTTTCCAATTTATTTTGTGGGCAGGAGCACATAGCCTGTCTTCTTGAGAGCTATGCCTGCCTACGCGGCCTTCTCAATAGCAAGGCTATGCTCACTGAGTCTGTACATAGTCAAAGCTTCCTTAATTTTTTGGGTCAGTCACAGTGGTCAGGTATTCTGCCGCTGTGTACTCTCTGTGTAGGGCCAAATAGCATTCTAGTTTGCTCTGTTTTTTTGTTAATTCTTTCCAATGTGTTAAGTAATTATCTTTTTGTTTTCTCATGATTTGGTTGGGTCTAATTGTGCTGTTGTCCTGGGGCTCTGTAGGGTGTGTTTGTGTTTGTGAACAGAGCCCCAGGACCAGCTTGCTTAGGGGACTCTTCTCCAGGTTCATCTCTCTGTAGGTGATGGCTTTGTTATGGAAGGTTTGTGAATCGCTTCCTTTTAGGTGGTTGTAGAATTTAACAGCTCTTTTCTGGATTTTGATAATTAGTGGGTATCGGCCTAATTCTGCTCTGCATGCATTATTTGGTGTTTTACGTTGTACACAGAGGATATTTTTGCAGAATTCTGCATGCAGAGTCTCAATTTGGTGTTTGTCCCATTTTGTGAAGTCTTGGTTGGTGAGCGGACCCCAGACCTCACAACCATAAAGGGCAATGGGCTCTATGACTGATTCAAGTATTCTTAGCCAAATCCTAATTGGTATGTTGAAATTTATGTTTCTTTTGATGGCATAGAATGCCCTTCTTGCCTTGTCTCTCAGATCGTTCACAGCTTTGTGGAAGTTACCTGTGGCGCTGATGTTTAGGCCAAGGTATGTATAGTTTTTTGTGTGCTCTAGGGCAACAGTGTCTAGATGGAATTTGTATTTGTGGTCCTGGTGACTGGACCTTTTTTGGAACACCATTATTTTGGTCTTACTGAGATTTACTGTCAGGGCCCAGGTCTGACAGAATCAGATCATCAGCAAACAGCAGACATTTGACTTCGGATTCTAGCAGGGGGAGGCCGGGTGCTGCAGACTTTTCTAGTGCCCGCGCCAATTCGTTGATATATATGTTGAAGAGGGTGGGGCTTAAGCTGCATCCCTGTCTAACCCCACGACCCTGTGTGAAGAAATGTGTGTGTTTTTTGCCAATTTTAACCGCACACTTGTTGTTTGTGTACATGGATTTTATAATGTCGTATGTTTTACCCCCAACACCACTTTCCATCAGTTTGTATAGCAGACCCTCATGCCAGATTGAGTCGAAGGCTTTGAAATCAACAAAGTATGAGAAGACTTTGCCTTTGTTTTGGTTTGTCGTTATTGAATTAGGGTGTGCAGGGTGAATATATGGTCTGTTGGTACGGTAATTTGCAAAGCCACTTGACATTTGCTCAGTACATTGTTTTCATTGAGGAAATGTACTAGTCTGCTGTTAATAATAATGCAGAGGATTTTCCAAGGCTACTGCTACACATATTCCACGGTAGTTGGGGTCAAATTTGTCTCCACTTTGTGGATTGGGGTGATCAGTCCTTGGTTCCAAATATTGGGGAAGATGCCAGAGCTAAGTATGATGTTAAAGAGTTTTAGTATAGCCAATTGGGAATTTGTTGTCTGTATATTTGATCATTTCATTGAGGATACCATCGACATTCACAGGCCTTTTTGGGTTGGAGGGCTTTATTTTGTCCTGTAACTCATTCAATGTACCTGGAGAATCCAGTGGGTTCTGGTAGTCTTTAATAGTTGATTCTAAGATCTGTATTTGATTATGTATATATGTTTTTGCTCTTTGTTCTTTGTTATAGAACCAAAAAGATTGGAGAAGTGTTTACCCATACATCTCCATTTTGATAGATAATTCTTCATGGTTGTTGTTTGTTTAGTGTTTTCCAATTTTCCCCAGAAGTGGTTAGAGTCTATGGATTTTCAATTACATTGAGCTGATTTATTATATGCTGTTCCTTCTTTTCCGTAGTGTGTTTCTGTATTGTTTTAGTGATTACTATAGTGAAGGCGTAGAGACTCAGGTTTTCCGGGTCTCTATGTTTTTGGTTGACATGTTTCTCAATTTCTTTCTTAGATTTTTGCATTCTTCATCAAACCATTTGTCATTATTGTTAATTTTCTTCGGGTTTTCTATTTGAGATTTTTAGATTTGATAGGGAAGCTGAGAGGTCAAATATACTGTTTAGATTTTCTACTGCCAGGTTTACACCTTCACTATTACAGTGGAACGTTTTACCCAGGAAATTGTCTAAAAGGGATTGAATTTGTTGTTGCCTCTAATTGTTTTTGGTAGGTTTCCAAACTGCATTCCTTCCATCTATAGCATTTCTTAATGTTACTCAGTTCCTTTGGCTTTGATGCCTCATGATTGAGTATTGCTCTGTTTAAGTAGACTGTGATTTTGCTGTGGTTCGATAGGGGTGTCAGTGGGTTGACTGAACGCTCTGAGAGATTCTGGGGTTGAGGTCAGTGATAAAGTAGTCTACAGTACTACTGCCAAGAGATGAGCTATAGGTGTACCTACCATAGGAGTCCCCTCGAAGCCTACCGTTGACTATGTACATACCCAGCGTGCGACAGAGCTGCAGGAGTTGTGACCCGTTTTTGTTGGTTATGTTGTCATAGTTTGTGCCTAGGGGCATATGTGGGAGGGGATGCTGTCACCTCCAGGCAGATGTTTGTCCCCCTGTGTGCTGAGGGTGTCAGGTTCTGTCTCTCTCTCTCTCTCTCTCTCTCTCTCTCTCTATCTATCTATCTATCTATATCTATCTATCTATCTATCTATCTATCTATCTATCTATCTATCTATCTATCTATCTATCTATCTATCTATCTATCTATCTCTCTCTCTCTCTCTCTCTCTCTCTCTCTCTCTCTCTCTCTCTCTCTCTCTCTCTCTCTCTCTCTCTCTCTCTCTCTCTCTCTCTCTCTCTCTCTCTCTCTCTCTGTCTCTCTGTCTCTCTGTGTCTCTGTCTCTCTATAAAACATTTTGAATAATGAAATAAAACTCCTTCTCTTTTGCTTTCGTCACCCCTCTGAAACTATTTGTTTTCCAAAATAAAAGCTCAAATGATGCGTTGTTTCTGCCATACTTAAACCTGAATTAATTATTTCCTTGCAGAGTGGAACTGAAGCTGCCATTCAGAATGAAGACTCCAAAAGCCAGACTTCTCAATGCTTGATTTCCTGAAGAGTAAGTCATCTACACACACACACACACGCACGCACGCACGCACGCACACACACACACACACCAGCCATTGGCTGATCGACTAACACATTTGTAAATATTGCTGACAGGCATGATTACAACAACACGGCTCAACCTTTCCATCGCTAGGAGATGTAGTCACTGTTGTTTGTTCTGGTGCCTCTGACCATTGTTTTTGAGAAACTTGTTTCACACATGAATTTTATAAGAGTTCACAGAGAAACTGCCTGGTAGCTACAGTATTTCTTAGTGAACTGACTAATCTATTTGTGTACGTCTGTGTGTGTGTGTTTATGTGTCTGTCTGTTCCTCTCTGTTCCTCTCTCCCCAGTGTTCCCCAGGCTGTTTGTCCGTCTGCTCCTCAGTCCTCTGTTCCTGCTGTTGGTTCTGTCTCAGTGCTGTTTCTCTTCAGTCATCGCTGGCCTCGCCACCTTCCTCACCAAGTTCCTGGAGAGACAGTACAGTACGACCACCGCTTACAGCAACCTCCTCATAGGTCAGTACAGTACCACTGTCTGCTCATAGGTCAGTACAGTACAACTGTCTGCTCATAGTTCAGTACAGTACAACTGTCTGCTCATAGGTCAGTACAGTACAACTGTCTGCTCATAGGTCAGTACAGTACCACTGTCTGCTCATAGGTCAGTACAGTACAACTGTCTGCTCATAGGTCAGTACAGTACAACTGTCTGCTCATAGGTCAGTACAGTACAACTGCCTCCTCATACAGGTTGTACAGTACCACTACCTCCTCAGGTCAGTACAGATCCACTGTCTGCTCATAGGTCAGTACAGTACAACTGTCTGCTCATAGGTCAGTACAGTACAACTGCCTCTTAGGTCAGGTTGTACAGTACAACTGTCTGCTCTACAGTCCACTGTCTGCTCATAGGTCAGTCAGTACAGTCCCACTGTCTGCTCATAGGTCAGTACAGTACCACTGTCTGCTCATAGGTCAGGTTGTACAGTACAACTGCCACCTCATAGGTCAGTACAGATCCACTGCCTCCTCATAGGTCAGTACAGTTCCACTGTCTGCTCATAGGTCAGGTCAGTACAGTACAACTGTCTGCTCATAGGTCAGTACAGTACAACTGTCTGCTCATAGGTCAGTACAGTACCACTGTCTGCTCATAGGTCAGTACAGTACAACTGTCTGCTCATAGGTCAGTACAGTACAACTGTCTGCTCATAGTTCAGTACAGTACAACTGTCTGCTCATAGGTCAGTACAGTACAACTGTCTGCTCATAGGTTAGTACAGTCCCACTGTCTGCTCATAGGTCAGTACAGTACCACTGTCTGCTCATAGGTCAGGTTGTACAGTACAACTGCCACCTCATAGGTCAGTACAGTTCCACTGCCTCCTCATAGGTCAGTACAGATCCACTGTCTGCTCATAGGTCAGTACTGTTCCACTGCCTGCTCATAGGTCAGTACAGTTCCACTGCCTGCTCATAGGTCAGTACAGTACAACTGCCTCCTCATAGGTCAGGTTGTACAGTACAACTGCCTGCTCATAGGTCAGTACAGATCCACTGTCTGCTCATAGGTCAGTACAGTACAACTGTCTGCTCATAGGTCAGTACAGTACAACTGCCTCCTCATAGGTCACTGTACTGCTACAACTGCCTCCTCATAGGTCAGTACAGTTCCACTGCCTGCTCATAGGTCAGTACAGTACAACTGTCTGCTCAGAAGTCAGTACAGTACAACTGTCTGCTCTAGGTCAGTACAGTGACAACTGCCTCTCATAGGTCAGTACAGTACCACTGTCTGCCATAGGTCATTGACAGTACAACTGCCTCCACTAGGTCAGTACAGTACCACTGTCTGCTTTAGTTAATTACTCCAGATTCACTGTCTGCTCAGGTCATATTTAGTTAGCAACTGTCTGCTCATAGGTCAGCACAGCTCAACTGGCCTCCTATTTAGGTAATTACCCAGTACCACTGGTCTGCTCATAGGGTCAGTATTTAGTACAACTGTCTGCTCTGATCCACTGTCAGCTCAACTGGGTCCTATTTAGGTCAGTACAGTACCACTGTCTGCTCTGGTCAGTACAGGCCTTATTTAGGTCATTACCCTGATCCACTGTCTGCTCTGAGTGGTCATATTTAGTACCCTGAACTGTCTGCTCATAGGTGGCCTTATTTAGTACAACTACTCCTCATAGGTCAGTACAGTTCACTGCCTCCTCATAGGTCATTACAGTACAACTGTCTGCTCTGGAGTGGCCTTATTCAGTAATTACCCAACTGTCTGCTCTAGTGTCCTTACAGTTACAACCCTGGACTCACTAGGTCTGCCTGAGTACCACTGCTCTCATAGGTAAGTACCCAGATCCACTGTCTGCTCATAGTGTCAGTATTTAGTTAATTACCTGATCCACTAGCCTGCTCTGGGTGGTCAGTACAATTCCTAGGTTAATTACCCTGATCCACTGTCTGCTCTGGAGTACAGTCCATATTTAGTTAATTAGGCCTGATTCACTGTCAGTCTGACTGGTCTGCTCATTTAGTTAATTACAGTACCACTGTCTGCTCATAGGTCATATTGTAATTACCCTGATCCACTGTCATAGGTCTGAGTCCACTGCCTTATTTAGTTAATTCCACTTCTGATCCATAGGTCAAAGCGGAGTGGCCTTATTTAGTTAATTACTCCTGTCCACTGTCTGCTCAGTGGCCTTATTTAGTTATCACCCTGATCCACTGTCTGCTCTGATGGCCTTATTTACAGTACAACTGTCTGCTCATAGGTCAGGGCCTTATTTAGTTAATTACCCTGATCCACTGTCTGCTCTGAGTGGCCTTATTTAGTTAATTACATCCACTGTCTGCTCTGAGGCCTTATTTAGTTAATTACCTCATAGGTCACTGTCTGTCTGGAGTGGCCTTATTTAGTTAATTACCAGTACCACTGTCTGCTCTAGGTCAGGGTTATTTAGTTAATTACCCTAGGTCCACTGTCTCCACTGCCTCCTCATAGTTAATTACCCTGATCCACTGTCTGCTCTGAGTGGCCTTATTTAGTTAATTACCCTGATCCACTGTCTGCTCTGAGTGGCCTTATTTAGTTAATTACCCTGATCCACTGTCTGCTCTGAGTGGCCTTATTTAGTTAATTACCCTGATCCACTGTCTGCTCTGAGTGGCCATATTTAGTTAATTACCCTGATCCACTGTCTGCTCTGAGTGGCCATATTTAGTTAATTACCCTGATCCACTGTCTGCTCTGAGTGGCCTTATTTAGTTAATTACCCTGATCCACTGTCTGCTCTGAGTGGTCATATTTAGTTAATTACCCTGATCCACTGTCTGCTCTGAGTGGCCTTATTTAGTTAATTACCCTGATCCACTGTCTGCTCTGAGTGGCCTTATTTAGTTAATTACCCTGATCCACTGTCTGCTCTGAGTGGCCTTATTTAGTTAATTACCCTGATCCACTGTCTGCTCTGAGTGGCCTTATTTAGTTAATTACCCTGATCCACTGTCTGCTCATAGGTCAGTACAGTACAACTGTCTGCTCATAGGTCAGTACAGTACAACTGCCTCCTCATAGGTCAGTACAGTACCACTGTCTGCTCATAGGTCAGTACAGTACAACTGTCTGCTCATTAGGTCAGTACAGTACAACTGTCTCCTCATAGGTCAGTACAGTACCACTGTCTGCTCATAGGTCAGTACAGTACAACTGCCTGCTCATAGGTCAGTACAGATCCACTGTCTGCTCATAGGTCAGTACAGTACAACTGTCTGCTCATAGAGTCAGTACAGTACAACTGCCTCCTCATAGGTCAGGTTGTACAGTTCCACTGCCCTCCTCATAGGTCAGTACAGTTCCACTGCCTCCTCATAGGTCAGTACAGTACAACTGTCTGCTCATAGGTCAGTACAGTACAACGCTGTCTGCTCATAGGTCAGTACAGTACAACTGCCTCCTCATAGGTCAGGTTGCTACAGTACCACTGCCTCCTCATAGGTCAGTACAGATCCACTGCCTCCTCATAGGTCAGTACAGTACAACTGCCTCCTCATAGGTCA
>NW_026280532.1:0-18820 GCF_023373465.1 Oncorhynchus keta
AGACACACACACACATTCAGCATGTTTTTATGTTTCATGTATTTGTTGCTTTGTTTGTGTTTTTCTCTCTTTTAAAGCCCTCATTGTATTAATTATTTCCTATGTCAGAAGGACACACAATGTTAATTGATGAGAGTGTTGATGTCATTCTAGATCTTGCAATATTGTAGGGAGAGTGGGGTAAGTTGAGAGGAGAATGGGGTAAGTTGAGAGGAGAGTGGGGTAAGTTGAGCCATTTTGACATTCAGTATCACTCCGTCAACGGGAAATATAGTATTCTTTCTAACAAAGATATCTACATACACTGTGTGTACAAAACATTAAGGACACCTGGTCTTTTCATGACAGACTGACCAGGTGAATCCAAGTGAACAGACTAACCAGGTGAGTCAAAGAGAACATAGACTCACCGGGGGAGTGCAACTTAATATAAGGTAGGTGTCCTGAATACTTTGTACACCCATGTATATTTCAGGATGTTGTATATTCTTGGAAATGATCAGAATAAATGTAAACATTACAGTTTGGAAAACAGACCAACTGGGCAAAAACTAGTTGAATCAGCATGGTTTCCACATCATTTTCACCCCAAAAATCTATGTGATGATGTTGAACATACAGTTGAAAAATTATTGGATTTGCAAAGTCCAATAAGGGCACTTTGTATTTTTTCAAAAAATGTTTAACCTATAACCAATGACATGGTGACATTTGTAGTTGATTTCACTTTCACAACTCAGCCAAATGTAAATCAAAACTAGACGATGAACTGACCACTATGCCTAGTGGGTAGCTTGCCCACAAAAAGTGGTCTCTTGGCACAAATGACCCAGGTATGGGGTAAGCTGAGCTGCAAGACAGGGTAAGTTAAGCCCCTGTACTGAATGAAACATTACCGCTACCTTTTAAAACCATGTCTATCTTTATTTCTCAAACACAGCTCAACACAATCACAATCGCTTTTTGTCTTTAAGCATTTTAAGCATTTTTTCACGCAGGCTTAATACCTAACAACAAACACTTTGTACTTTTGGTACAGGCCAGGGGCCCTGTTGTTACCTCATGTCAGTGGTGGTGCCTTGCACATGCCTGGGAAGAAAACACTTTACTTTGTTTCAACTTGCCATTGGCCCATATCTTACCCTCTGCGCTGCACTGCATGGCCTCTTAGTTTTGCTCTGACCCAACTTTGATATTTTGTGATTATTTTTTTATTTTATACTTTCTTCTCACAAAATGGTATCAGCTATTATTTCAAATGGTCAAGAACTCTTGAACATCAGATCGGCAGTTACTAACCCCAATTCCCAGCTTCAACGTCAACTCATCTGTCCTTGGCTCTTTCTGTATTATCGGTCATCAAGACAAAAACGCTGGCGTGCCAGAGGCAGTGAGGGGGTCCTGGAGAGATTAAGGAGAAGGGAAACCGCCACCTCTTTCCACATCGGCGGGGCTGTAGTGGTGCAGATCGAGTGTTTCAAGTTTCTCAGTGTCCAAATCACTAAGAAATTAAAATGGTCCAAACACACACGCACAGTCGTGAAGATGGCGACCAGCACCTCTCCTCAGGAGGTTAAACATGGGTCATCATTGCAATATCCTGTGCCCCTCAATCGCATGGCACTTTTAAGTTTAGCTCTATCTCCGTGCACACACAGGACCCTACACACACACACACAGGACCCCACACACACACACACACACACACACACACACACACACACACACACACACACACACACACACACACACACACACACACACACACACACACACACACACACACACACACACACACACACACACACACACACACACTCACCCAGGACCCTACGTCTCACAGGACCCTACACACACAGGACCCTACACACACAGGACCCTACACACTCAGAGGATCCTACACATTCACACATAATATGCACATCCATTTATACAGAGTCTATACACACCCACACCCACTCACATACAAGCACAAGTTTAACTTGATTTTATTTTTAAAAATTACTTTACCTTTATTTTACTAGGCAAGTCTTATTTTCAATGACAACCTAGGAACAGCGGGTTAACTGCCTGTTCAGGGGCAGAACGACAGATTTGTACCTTGTCAGCTCGGGATTTGAACTTGCAACCGGTTACTAGTCCAATGCTCTAACCACTAGGCTACCCTGCCGCCCCCACCTCATATGTCCTGTTGCCTAGTCACCAATACCTATCACTCCTGTATCCCTGCACATTGTAAATATGTTACTGGAATTGACCCCTGTATATTCTCTGCTAACTTACTTACTTATTGTGTTCTTCATATTTCTTCTTATTCTCGTGTGTTTTTTCTGGTATTACATTGTTATTGATTATTGCATTATTGGGTTTTGAGTTGTAAAGATCAGCTTTTTCACTGCACTTCACTGAAATGTGAAGCATCATGAAATCTCATACACAAAAATGCATTTTACTTGGTGAAAATCTGTTTGTTTTTTTACCTAAGACTTTTTCCATGTGGTTTCTCGGGCTTCACAGGCTCCATGCAGTGATGACCTTTGGTGGTGCTCTGTAGTGATGCTCCGTAGTGGTGCTCGTTAGTGGTGCTCCGTAGTGGTGCTCGTTAGTGATGCTCCGTAGTGGTGCTCCGTAGTGGTGCTCCGTAGTGGTGCTCATGGTGGTGCTCGTAGTGGTGCTCCGTAGTGGTGCTCCGTAGTGGTGTTCCGTAGTGGTGCTACGTAGTGGTGCTCCACGTAGTGGTGCTACGTAGTGGTGCCTCCGTAGTGGTGCTTCTGTGAGTGGTGCTCCGTAGTGGTGCTCCGTGGTGGTGCTCCGTGGTGGTGCTCCGTGGTGGTGCTCCGTAGTGGTGCTCCGTAGTGGTGCTCCGTAGTGGTGCTCCGTGGTGGTGCTCCGCAGTGGTGCTCCGTGGTGGTGCTCCGTGGTGGTGCTCCCGTGGTGGTGCTCCGTAGTGGTGCTCCGTAGTGGTGCTCCGTAGTGGTGCTCCGTGAGTGGTGCTCCCGTGGTGGTGCTCCCGTGGTGGTGCTCTGTGGTGGTGCTCCGTGGTGGTGCTCCATAGTGGTGCTCCGTAGTGGTACTCCGTAGTGGTACTCCGTGGTGGTGCTCTATGGTGGTGCTCCCGTGAGTAGGGAGAGGGAGTGAGGAGAGAGAGAGGGAGATAGGAGAGAGGGAGAGAGAAGAGAGAAGAGAGAGAGAGGGAGGGAGGAGAGAGAGAGGGAGTGACTAAAGAGAGAGGGTGGAAGTGACTAAAGAGAGAGAGAGCGAGAGAAACAAACAAACAAACAGGATGATAACAAAAGCAGCTCGGTTTTCACAAACGCATATTTCATCAATCATGTGAATATGTGTGAGTGATTATACACCACCGTGGCAGGGTTAGGCCTGATCACCATATATCATAATGGCTGCTTTCATATCTCACACGCACTGATTTGTTTCTGTCTGCAGATAGCCTCTCTCCTCCTCCTCCACACACACACACACACTTGCTGTTTTTTTATTTAACCTTTATTTAACTAGGCAAGTCAGTTAAGAACAAATTCTTATTTACAATGACGGCCAGCTAAAGTCAGTGAAGTAGACTCTCTGGAAATGGCGTCCCTCTCTCCAAGCCCCAGATTTGATGTAGTTCCAGGAAAAGGCCTAATTCAGGTTTAGTTAATCAGGGACTAGGAGATGAGATATCACCAACATAGATTCTTCCTTGGTTACGTACTGTACCCCTGGACTACACAATATGAGAACTTTGATAAATTAGTTTTAGCTATCGTCCAAGGATAGATTAATACATGATAACATTATTAACAAATGAAATGAGTAACATGTAATCTGGAGCTGGATTGTTTTTTAATTTTAGTCATACTGACATTTGATGGCCACATACAATACGTAGCATTGTCATGGCCTGAACTGAATTTGATGATCCAAAGTTTCCTCCAAACATTATTTTTATTTAATGGATGGTCTGTATGGTTTGTATAAACTGCTTAAATGAGAAGTGTTTTGAGGATGCCCTATGGGTTATACTCAAAGCGTGTGTAGTCATTTCTATATTATATATATATTATATTATATATATATTATATATATATATATATATATATATATAGAGAGAGAGAGAGAGAGAGAGAGAGAGAGAGAGAGAGAGAGAGAGAGAGAGAGAGACGAGAGAGAGAGAGAGAGAGAGAGAGAGAGAGAGAGAGAGAGAGAGAGACAGAGAGAGAGAGAGAGAGAGAGAGAGAGAGAGAGAGAGAGAGAGAGAGACAGAGAGAGAGAGAGAGAGAGAGAGAGAGAGAGAGAGAGAGAGAGAGAGAGAGAGAGAGACAAACAGGATGATCACTTGCTTTGGCAATGTTAACACATGTTTTCCATGCCAATAAAGCCCCTTGAATTGAATTGAATTGAATTGAGAGAGAGAGATGTAGAGAGAGAGAGGGAGAGATGTAGAGAGAGAGATGTAGAGAGAGAGATGTAGAGAGAGAGATGTAGAGAGAGAGAGGGAGAGATGTAGAGAGAGATGTAGAGAGAGAGATGTAGAGAGAGAGAGAGAGATATGTAGAGAGAGAGAGAGCTGCAGAGAGAGAGATGTAGAGAGATGTGGAGAGAGAGAGCTGAAGAGAGAGAGAGAGATATGTGGAGACAAATTTGACCCCAATAACTACCGTGGAATATGTGTCAACAGTAACCTTGGGAAAATCCTCTGCATTATTATTAACAGCAGACTGTACATTTCCTCAATGAAAACAATGTACTGAGCAAATGTCAAATTGGCTTTTTACCAAATTACCGTACAACAGACCATGTATTCACCCTGCACACCTTAATTGACAACCAAACAAACCAAAACAAAGGCAAAGTCTTCTCATGCTTTGTTGATTTCAAAAAAGCCTTCGACTCAATTTGGCATGAGGGTCTGCTATACAAACTGATGGAAAGTGGTGTTGGGGGTAAAACATATGACATTATAAAATCCATGTACACAAACAACAAGTGTGCGGTTAAAATTGGCAAAAAAACACACATTTCTTCACACAGGGTCGTGGGGTTAGACAGGGATGCAGCTTAAGCCCCACCCTCTTCAACATATATATCAACGAACTGGCGCGGCACTAGAAAAGTCTGCAGCACCCGGCCTCCCCTGCTAGAATCCGAAGTCAAATGTCTGCTGTTTGCTGATGATCTGGTGCTTCTGTCACCAACCAAGGAGGGCCTACAGCAGCACCTAGATCTTATGCACAGATTCTGTCAGACCTGGGCCCTGACAGTAAATCTCAGTAAGACCAAAATAATGGTGTTCCAAAAAGGTCGAGTCACCAGGACCACAAATACAAATTCCATCTCGACACTGTTGCCCTAGAGCACACAAAAACTATACATACCTTGGCCTAAACATCAGCGCCACAGGTAACTTCCACAAAGGTGTGAACGATCTGAGAGACAAGGCAAGAAGGGCATTCTATGCCATCAAAAGAAACATACATTTCAACATACCAATTAGGATTTGGCTAAAAATACTTGAATCAGTCATAGAGCCCATTGCCCTTTATGGTTGTGAGGTCTGGGGTCCGCTCACCAACCAAAACTTCACAAAATGGGACAAACACCAAATTGAGACTCTGCACGCAGAATTCTGCAAAAATATCCTCCGTGTACAACGTAAAACACCAAATAATGCATGCAGAGCAGAATTAGGCCGATACCCACTAATTATCAAAATCCAGAAAAGAGCCATTAAATTCTACAACCACCTAAAAGGAAGCGATTCACAAACCTTCCATAACAAAGCCATCACAAACAGAGAGATGAACCTGGAGAAGAGTCCCCTAAGCAAACTGGTCCTGGGGCTCTGTTCACAAACACAAACACACCCTACAGAGCCCCAGGACAACAGCACAATTAGACCCAACCAAATCATGAGAAAACAAAAAAGATAATTACTTAACACATTGGAAAGAATTAACAAAAAACAGAGCAAACTAGAATGCTATTTGGCCCTACACAGAGAGTACACAGCGGCAGAATACCTGACCACTGTGACTGACCCAAAATTAAGGAAAGCTTTGACTATGTACAGACTCAGTGAGCATAGCCTTGCTATTGAGAAAGGCCGCCGTAGGCAGACATGGCTCTCAAGAGAAGACAGGCTATGTGCTCACTGCCCACAAAATGAGGTGGAAACTGAGCTGCACTTCCTAACCTCCTGCCCAATGTATGACCATATTAGAGAGACATATTTCCCCCAGATCACACAGATCCACAAAGAATTCGAAAACATATCCAATTTTGAAAAACTCCCATACCTACTGGGTGAAATTCCACAGTGTGCCATCACAGCAGCAAGATTTGTGACCTGTTGCCACGAGAAAAGGGCAACCAGTGAAGAACAAACACCATTGTAAATACAACCCATATTTATGCTTATTTATTTTATCTTGTGTCCTTTAATTATTTGTACATTGTGTGTATATATATATATATATATATATATATATATATATATATATATATATATAATATGACATTTGTAATGTATTTACTGTTTTGAAACTGTTGTATGTGTAATGTTTACTGTTAATTTTGTTGTTTTTCACTTTATATATTCACTTTGTATGTTGTCTACCTCACTTGCTTTGGCAATGTTAACACATGTTTCCCATGCCAATAAAGCCCTTGAATTGAATTGAATTGAATTGAATTGATATGTAGAGAGAGAGAGAGCTGCAGAGAGAGAGATGTAGAGAGATGTAGAGAGAGAGAGCTGAAGAGAGAGAGAGAGAAAGATGTAGAGAGAGAGCTGCAGAGAGAGAGAGAGGTAGAGAGAGAGATGTAGAGAGAGAGATGTAGAGAGAGAGATGTAGAGAGAGAGAGATGTAGAGAGAGAGAGAGATGTAGAGAGAGAAAGAAGTGGAGAGAGAGAAAGAAGTAGAGAGAGAGAGATGTAGAGAGAGAGAGATGTAGAGAGAGGGAGAGATGTAGAGAGAGAGAGATGTAGAGAGAGAGATGTAGAGAGAGAGAGAGAGATGTAGAGAGAGAGAAAAGAAGTGGGAGAGAGAGAAAGAAGTGGAGAGAGAGAAAGAAGTAGAGAGAGAAAGAAGTAGAGAGAGAGAGATGTAGAGAGAGGGAGAGATGTAGAGAGAGAGAGAGATGTAGAGAGAGGGAGATGTAGAGAGAGAGAAAGAAGTAGAGAGAGAGAGAAAGAAGTGGAGAGAGAGAAAGAAGTAGAGAGAGAGAGATGTAGAGAGAGGGAGAGATGTAGAGAGAGAGATGTAGACAGAGAGAGAGATGTAGAGAGAGAGAAAGAAGTAGAGAGAGAGAGAAAGAAGTGGAGAGAGAGAAAGAAGTAGAGAGAGAGAGATGTAGAGAGAGAGAGAGATGTAGAGAGAGAGAGGGAGAGATGTCGAGAGGGAGAGAGATGTAGAGAGAGAGAGAGCTGCAGAGAGAGAGATGTAGAGAGATGTGGAGAGAGAGAGCTGAAGAGAGAGAGAGATGTAGAGAGAGAGAGAGAGATGTAGAGAGAGAGAAAGAAGTAGAGACAGAGAGAAAGAAGTGGAGAGAGAGAAAGAAGTAGAGAGAGAGAGATGTAGAGAGAGGGAGAGATGTAGAGAGAGAGAGAGAGATGTAGAGAGAGAGATGTAGACAGAGAGAGATGTAGAGAGAGAGAAAGAAGTAGAGAGAGAGAGAAAGAAGTGAGAGAGAGAGATGTAGAGAGAGGGAGAGATGTAGAGAGAGAGAGAGAGATGTAGAGAGAGAGATGTAGAGAGAGAGATGTAGAGAGAGAGAGAGATGTATAGAGAGATGTAGAGAGAGAGAGAGATGTAGAGAGAGAGAGAAAGAAGTGGAGAGAGAGAAAGAAGTAGAGAGAGAGATGTAGAGAGAGGGAGAGATGTAGAGAGAGAGAGATGTAGAGAGAGAGAGAGAGAGATGTAGAGAGAGGGAGAGATGTAGAGAGAGAGAGAGAGATGTAGAGAGATGTGGAGAGAGAGAAAGCTGTAGAAAGAGTGTTTGAGGCAGAATTAGCCATGTATGAAAGGCCTCAGTTCCAGCCTCAAACAGGGAATTAGAAATTATGCCATCAACTCTCCCCCTCTCTCTCTTCCCCTCTCCCTCTCTGAGTGGTTGAAGTAATGTAACTCATTTCAGCTGGGCCGGGGCCGGTGTCAGGGTGCCTGAATGCTAGAAGTGTGTGGGACACATTAGGACTTGACAGGTCCCTTCTTGAAATAAGTGAAATTAATGGAGCTCTTTTCATGTCGGACAAGGCAGCGGCACCCCTTTCACGCCGCTTTCAGTCACCAAAAAGTCAATAGTTTTTTATTACTCCTCAGGTCGACCTACATTCCACACTACAAGTGCTAGACCCACTAATTGGTTTCAGTTTGTGGAAAGGGAGAGAAAAAAAAATCTTAATCCCAAAGAACACTGAAGCAAATAAATCAATCTCATATTTTCCCCCATCTTTTTATCATTGATTTGGAGGGGGAGTGAGGAGGGGAGGGAGAGAGAGTGAAAGAGAGGATAAATGGTTAGAATGCTGGTCCCCTGAGGTAATAACATCTATGGTGTTAATGGAGGGGTTTGGTGAAAGTGGTCTGAACTGATGACAACAACCACCCAAGCCACTGCCTGTTCACCCTGCTATCAGCCATAAGGCGAGGTCAGTACAGGTGCATTAAAGCTGGTACCGAGAGACTGAAAAACAGCTTCTATATCAAGGCCATCAGACTGTTAAACAGCCATCACTAGCACATTAGAGGCTGAGAGAGATGATGAGAGAGAAATAGACTACAAACCCCTTTACGGAATGGAACACTAGTAACTTTAATAATGTTTATATATCTGGCATTACTCATTTCATATGTATATACTCTATTCTATGGTATCTTAGTCATTTAATGTTTATATATCTGGCATTACTCATCTCAATGTATATACTGTTTTCTATACTTGTCACGTTCGTCATAACGAGGAGACCAAGGCGCAGCCTGATGAGAATACATTCTTCTTTTAATACACAAAGAACACTAAACAAACTAACAAAGCGGCTATACGCCACGAGTGCTGACAGGCAACTACACATAGACAATAACCCACAAACCAAAATGGAAATTAGCAACCTAAATAGGATCCCCAATCAGAGACAACAATAAACAGCTGCCTCTGATTGGGAACCAATTCAGGCCACCATAGACCTACATTTACCTAGACATACCAAAACCCCATAGATATACAAAAACCTAGACAAGTCATAACACACATACCACCTCGTCACACATTGACCTAACCAAAATAATAAAGATAACAAAGATAACTAAGGTCAGGGGCGTGACAATACTATTGTAGGGTATCTCATTCACTTAGTAATGTTTACATATCTTACATTACTCATCTCATATGCACAGTCGGGAGAACAAGTATTTGATACACTGCCGATTTTGCAGGTTTTCCTACTTACAAAGCATGTAGAGGTCTGTCATTTTTTACCATAGGTGACTTCATCTGTGAGAGACGGAATCTAAAACAAAAATCCAGAAAATCACATTGTATGATTTTTAAGTAATTCATTTGCATTTTATTGCATGACATAAGTATTTGATACATCAGAAAAGCAGAACTTAATATTTGGTACAGGAACCTTTGTTTGCGATTACAGAGATCATACGTTTCCTTTAGTTCCTGACCAGGTTTGCACACACTGCAGCAGGGATTTTGGCCCACTCCTCCCTGGGCATGCCCACCGTGTTCCAGAGTGAGGTCAGTCCTGCTAGTGGACAGACAGAAGGACCTGTGTACAGACGGACGAACGGACGGACAGTGTCAAGCTAAACTCAACTAAAGTGAAGTGGCAGCGGTTAGCCTCTTCAAGAAATGACACCACTGCCACAAATTGATATGACACTTTGACCCCCCATCCTCTGTTTGTTCCAGGAGAGTTGATGTATCTCCGTTCCTGCTTCCATAGCTCTGGAGGGTTTTGGGTTGTGGGGTCGGGGTGTCCGGGTGCAAAAGGGAGCTGTCGCACGCATCTCCAGTCTCTGCCTTCTGCGTCAGTCCCTGCCCACTACCCCCTGGCTACTATACCACAGAGGGAGGGGGCACACACACACATACTTATGTCGTCAAGTTAACTTTACTGTGTATCTATTATTACATGTTTTACTTTTCTATTATTGAACTATTTTCTTTCTCTCTACATTGTTGGGAAGGGCCCGTCAGTAAAAATGTCACTGTTCGTCTACAGCTTTGGTTATGAAGCATGTGACCAATAACAAAGGAAAGAAAATGTTATTGGTACTATACACAGAATTAGCAGATGTTATTGGTACTATACACAGAATTAGCAGATGTTATTGCGGGTGTAGCGATATACAGTACTTGTGTTCCTAGCTCCAACAGTGCAGTAATATCTAACAATACTACACACATTTTTTATTTTTATGATAATTGAATTAGGAAATATATAAATACTAAAATACTAAGACTCGGAATATAAATATACACTATATTCTCCGTTCCTGCTTCCACAGCTCTGGCGGGTTTTGGGTTGTGGGGATGTATTTTGAAATAAGTAGTCACACCCGTTGCTGACAGGTGTATAAAATCGAGCACACGGCCATGCAATCTCCATAGACAAACATTGGCAGTAGAATGGCCTTACTGAAGAGCTCAGTGACTTTCAACGTGGCACCGTCATAGGATGCCACCTTTCCAACAAGTCAGTTCGTCAAATGTCTGCCCTGCTAGAGCTGCCCCGGTAAACTGTAAGTGCTGTTATTGTGAAGTGGAAAAGTCTAGGAGCAACAATGGCTCAGCCAATAAGTAAGTGGTAGACCTTACAAGGGCCTGCAGAGTGCTGCAGCGGGTTAAAATCGTCTTCACACTTCCCCATCTGGCAGAACTATGGATGAATCTGGGTTTGGTGTACGCCAGGAGAATGCTACCTGCCCCAATGCACAGTGCCAACTGTTAAGTTTGGTGGAGGAGGAATAATGGTCTGGGACTGTTTTTCATGGTTCGGGCTAGGCCCCTTAGTTCCAGTGAAGGGAAATCTTAACGCTACATCATACTGTGCAATTCCATTCTAGACAATTCTGTGCTTGCAACTTTGTGGCAACAATTTGGGAAAGGCCCTTTCCTGTTTCAGCATGACAATACCACAGTGCACAAAGCGAGGTCCATACAGAATTGGTTTGTTAAGATTGGTGTGGAAGAACTTGACTGGCCTGCACAGAGCCCTGACCTCAAACCCATCAAACACCTTTGGGATGAATTGGAACGCCAACTGCGAGCCAGGCCTAATCACCCAACATCAGTGCCTGACCTCACTAATGCTCGGGCTGAATGGAAGCAAGTCCCCGCAGCAATGTTCCAACATCTAGTGGAAAGCTGTCCCAGAAGAGTGATGGCTGTTATAGCAGTAAAGGGGGGACCAACTACATATTTATGACCATTTGGAATCAAATCAAGTGTTATTTGTCATATCGCCCCCAAAGGTGCGGATCCCGACCGCAAAACCTGAAACAAAAAAAGGGAGGGTTAGGGGGGGGGGGGTGTCTAGTGTCAGTGGCGGTTCTGGTGCGGGACGATGTACCCGCTCATCCTGCGGATCCAGTCATGGACCAAGGCTGAACACTGTGCCTGGACTGGACCTAGATGCCAAGGAATACTCCTGCCATGGAGCGGGACTGGACGCTGTGCCTGGACCTGGCACCAACGCCGAAGAAGACTCTGGCCTTGGAGCTGTACTGGACGCCGTGCTTAGACTGGGCATCGGCGCAGGGGAAGGCTCCGGCCATGGAGCTGGAGGTTCCGGACCGTGGACCGTCTCAGGAGGCTCCGCACCGTGGACCGTCTCAGGAGGCTCCGGACTGTGGACCATCGTTAGAGGTTCCGGACTGTGAAACGTCACCGGAAGCTCCGAGGAGAGTGCGAGGAGCAGGCACAGGACGTACCTGAATGAGAAGGCACACTTGAGGGAGAGTGAGTGGAGCAGGAACAGGGCGTACCGGACTGGTAAGGTGCACTTGAGGGAGAGTGCGAGGAGCAGGCACAGGATGTACTGGGCTTTGGAGGCGCACTGGAGGTCTGGAGCGTAGAGCTGGCACAACGTGTCCTGGACAGATGACAAACTTTGCACGGCAAGTGCGGGGAGCTGGCACAGGATGTACTGGGCTGTGGAAGCGTACTGGAGACACGGTGTGTAGAACCGGAACTTTAACACAATTCTTAGGACGATTACGGGGAGCTGACTCAGATGGCACTAAACTGACAACACGTTCCTTAGGGCAAATGCCGTGCATCGTCCACCAACTCTAAAACTCTCCCATTTCTCCCTGACTGGCTCTGTTTCACTCCTCGGCTCTGCCGACTGCTCCATGTGCACCCCCCAAAAATGTTTCTTGGGATTTCTGTGGCCTTCCTCCCCAACGTCGTCGCTGTCCTCTCATGCTCCTAGGCGACTCCCGCCAAGGAAGGCGATCCTGTCCTGACAGGATTTCCTCCCAAGTCCAGGATCCCTTCAAATCCAGGATCTCTTCCCAAGTCCAGGATACTTACTCCTCCTAGGCACGCTGCTTAGTCCTTTGTGGATGGGATATTCTGTCACGATGTCCGTAATAATGGTCGGACCAAGGCGCGGCGTACTTTGAGTTCCACATAATTTATTAAAGAAGGGAAACTTTAGCAAAGACAAAACAATAAAGAATAAACGAACCATGATGACAATGCAGTGCGAACAGGCAACTAAACATAAATAATATCCCATAACCCACAGGTGAAAAAATGCAACTTAAGTATGATCCCCAATTAGAGAAAATGTTTACCAGCTGCCTCTAATTGGGACTCATACACAAACACCAACATAGAACATTAAACCTAGAACACCACATAGAAATAATAAACTAGACTTAACTTGTTCACGCTACCACGTTCCCCAAGGGGCACCCCCACACACACTCAACTCAAAAGGTGGCGCACAGAATGCAAAAATATTCTTAGAAATATTTAACCTCCACACATGAATTAAGTCCAATAGTCAAATGAAAGAAACACCTTTGTTCATCTACCCAGCAAGTCAGATTTCTAAAATGTTTTACGGCGAAAACATAGCACATATTTATATCAAACCACCACCAAAGACAACTAATTTGAATAGCCATGTTGAACAAAAGATGCAATCAACAAACGCAGGATTAAAAGAAAAATAATTCACCTAACCTTTTGAAAATCTTCATCAGATGACAGTAATAGGACATATTTACACAGTACATTTATGTTTTTTCAATAATATGCTATTTATATCCATAAATCTGTTTACAATGACGCCATGTTCAAAAATGCTACTCAAATGTCCGGAGAAATTATGATAGCGCCGCCAGATAACGTTAGATAACAAGCAATCCACATCATAAACTTTGACTAAATATACACGTTCTACATATAGTTAGAAAGATACACTGCTTCTTAATGCAACCGCTGTGTTACATTTATTTTTAACGTTACAGAATTCATTCACTAGGCAATAATATGAGACGAGCGCTCAGACATTAGCAATATGTCTCCGCTATGTTGGAGTCCACTGAAACACAAAATTACCACATAAATATTCCCTTACCTTTGATGTTCTTGATCAGAAGTCGTGGAAGGAGTCATACTTACCAAAAACTGTGTTTGGCTTTCAAGTCTGTGTCTTTGGGTTATCAAACGCGACAAATTCCGGCTGAAATGCAGCCAAAATTCTAGGGAGTTGCGCATCAAAACTTCAAAATTACAAATTATATGTCGACTAAACTGGTCAAACTAAGTGCAGAATCAAGCTTTTAGGACGTTCTAAACTTGCAAAACAATTCTTAGCTCGAACAGACAAACTGACATTGTTTGGTGAATCCTGGAACAAAGAGAGCTCCAGACGCGACGCGCGCATGAGAGCACATGTATTTTCGCGTGACCCGAAGGTTTTAGCCCGCCAAAGGGTGAGGGAGCGCGCGATTTTCACAATGAAATGCCCCATTGAGAGGATACATCGCGCTGAAGAGATAGAAACTGTTCCCAGATCCGTAGCTGGTTGGGAAGGGTGGGGGCGATGACGTCAAAGTTGGCCCAACTTACCTGATGACAAGAGAGAGTTTGGGAGAATGGCTGCCCCGAGAGTTCTGCTTTACATACAGACATAATTTGAACGGTTTTAGTGGCTTTATAGTGTTTTCTATTCAATAATAATTATTATATGCATATATTAGCAATTTAGGACAGATTTTTTTCTGTTTACTATGGGCACGCAATTCCTCCAAAGGGGGCAGTATTCAACCTACCCCTAGTCACGCCCTGACCTACTCTACAATAGAAAATACAGGCTTTCTATGGTCAGGATGTGACAAAATTGGACAGTGCAGTTATACTAACAAGACTTTAAGCTTTCAGCCAATATAAGACACTTACATGTATCAACATTTGTTGTTTCTCTAAAATCTGCGATCTTGACATAACACGCTGCATGATTTCAACTGACGGGCCTTGATCCTTATTAACATTAGACATCGCGAACAGCTGTTATTGATAAATAGACACAAAAAATCATATCACAATATTATTATTTAAAAATCAAATTGAATCAAGCCTCTGTGGGCCATCCTTGGACCAAAATCAGCTATATCAACCCTGCTGCACTTCGAAAACAACGTTGGGCTCTGATAATGTTAGCCACGACTACGAGATTGAGTACAGACGATCCAGTGATCACGCAAATGCCGTGCACTATCAAGACTACCATGCAATAGTGACTCTGACAGTGAAGATGATAGAGCAGTCTTCCAGATCTCTCATTGATGAACTGCCCATATCTGCTTCTGACATAGCAGAGGAAACAAGGAAAAGACCAGTGCTTTCCAAAGTCTTGGACTTTAACATTAGGTAGTTGGCCAACCTTCGTAAGAAATGACAATAACCTTCGTCCATTCATTGACAAGAAAGACCAGTTGTCCACTGATCAAGGGTGTGTTCTGTGGGGATCAAGGTGGTGGTACCTCACAAATTCCAGAGGAGACTGCTATCTGACCTGCATGAGGACATCCAGGGATCACTCGAATGAAAGCACTTGCTCGCAGTTATCTGTGGTGGCCTGGACTGGATCAGGACATTCAACAGCATGTAGGCCACTGCTCACCTTGTGAAGCTGTTGCAACAAGCCTGCTGCTGCGCTGTCTTCATCCATGGTCCTGGGCTGCTACACCTTGGGAACGCATCCATGTGGATCACGCCGAAATTGACAAGCAACATTTCCTTGTTGTCGTTGATGTCCATTCCAAGTGGATGGAAGTGTTCCCTACTCAACTGACCACAGCTGAGAAGACCATCAATCTTGTGAGATGATGGCTCCTACTCAGTATGGAGATGCATCACACGCGAGTCTCAGCTTCATCTCTGTGTTGTAGTGGGCAAGCCACTTGCTCTTTAGCAGACGGTATTTGCAAGTCTTGAATGCTTCTACGCATTGTGGGGACCAATTCCACTTTGTATGAGATATTGTGCATCAATCTTGTATCCGAGATACTCCACGGAGTCCTGGAGGAACTCACACTTGCTGCGTTTCATTCTCACTCCATATTTTTCCAGTCTTGACATCACTTTGTCCAGCACTACAAGGTGCTCTCCAATGGTTGGTGCTGACACGAGGATGTCGTCCATAAGCACACAACATGGTCTATACCGTCAAGATCTGATCCATTGTTTGTTGGAATATTGCTGGAGCTGTCGAGATTCCATATGTCAAGCGATTGAATCTGAATAGCCCCTTGTGTGTATTGATGGTCAGATACTGTTCTGACTCCGGATCCAGCTTCAGTTGCTGATAGCGAATGTCAGGTCAGCTTACTGAAAACCTTCCCACCAGCTAGAGTGGCAAACAGATCTTCAGCATTTGGTAGTGGATATTCCTCTGGTAGTATGCAGCGATTTATATTCTGACAGATTTGTCTTTCTTTGGGACTACAACAATCGGAGCGGCCCAGTCGCTCCTCGATACTTTTGTGATTATGTTATTCTTCTGTAGGCGTTCCAGTTCATTCTCTACTGCTTCCTTACGAGCATAGGGAACCGGTCGTGGTTTGTGAAAGATAGGCTTGGTTCCTTCTTGCATTCTGACTTTGCTGTGAAGTCTTGTATTTCACTGTAGCCATCTTTGAAAAGTTCTTTTGCTTCTCCTGCATGTTAGTGAGTGTAGCCTGACTCCCTGGTTTGTCATTTCTCAGACTGAAGATTTCTCCCCAGTTCAACTTGATCTTTTGTAGCCAGTTTCTGCCTAACAAGGCAGATTTTCTCCTTTAACAATGACAAGCGGCAGCGTCCCTCCCTTCCCCTCATACCAGACTGGTACCTGGATCTGCCCTAACACAGGAATAGTGTCACCAGTGTATGAAGAAAGGCGGATGGACGCGGGCTGAAGAGGGCACTCTTTCAGTTTTCTTTGTAGAGTCTCTCTGGAACCAGAGATACAGACGCTCCAGTGTCCAGCTGCATTTTTACTGGTTTTCCCGCTAACTCCATGTTGAGATAGATTCCATCTTTTAGTTGTTGAGCCGTGTACACTGTGAACAGTTCCACTACTGTTTCAGTTGTACCTTCCTCGTCTTGTGCTGCGTCTGACACTTTGTGCGCTCTTGCTGTGCGTTTTGAGGCCTTACACACTCTCTGTAAATGTCCAACCTTTCCACAATTGTGGCACTTTTCATTTTGGAATCGACATTCACTGTGCTGATGATTATCTCCTCCACATCTGTAGCAACTTGGCTTAGACCTTTGAGATGTGGGCTGCTTTGTACTTGTGTAACCTTGAGGACGGGACTGAAAAAAGTGTGACCTTTGTGAGCTTTTTTCCACCACGTGCATCACTGACCTTGTGAACACCTTTCTGACGTTCTGCATGTCCCAATAGCTCAATAGTATCCCTGTGGACAAGGTCGAGTCCAAGTGCTATATCACAGGCTTTCTTAAAGGTCAGGTCCTTCTCTCTGACAGGAGCCTTCTGTGATATGCTTCACCAGTGAGACCACACACAAACTTGTCTCGGAGAGCATCATCAAGAAATCATGCAATCTCTCATGTACTTGCCAGCCTTTTCAAAGCAAGGATGTAGTCAGCCACGGTTTCCCCTTGACTCTGGTGACGTTGGTAAAATCTGAAACGTTCTGCAATGAGAATTGGCTTAGGCTTGAAATACCTTGCAAGAGTTTCAGTCAGTTCTGCACAGTTCAACTCCACTGCTTACATTGGTTCAATGAGACCTTTCAGCAATCCATACGCAGTTGGTTCCCAAAACACTGAGAAATACGTCTGCTTTCTTTCCATCTTTTATTTCATTTGCAGCCAGCCAATGCTCAAAATGCTCCAAATAGGAATCAAAATCCTCTTTGTAGCCTCAAACTCTGGTACTCGACCAATGGTTGCCATTTTCACAGTTAATTGTTCAGTTTCCTTATATTCCTTAATTTTCTGAATATTCATCTACTTCTTCACTTCAGAAGTTTCTCCAATTACTTCATTCACTGCACTCATTTGTATTAATGTACACACCGTGTTACGTTCCTTCTTCCTTTTTTTTTCTTCTTGCCAATATTTCTCCACTGAGATCGCCTAATTTCAATGGGTTCATTACATTACATTTAAGTCATTTAGCAGACGCTCTTATCCAGAGCGACTTACAAATTGGTGCATTCACCTTATGACATCCAGTGGAACAGCCACTTTACAATAGTGCATCTAAATATTTTAAGGGGGTGAGAAGGATTACTTTATCCTATCCTAGGTATTCCTTAAAGAGGTGGGGTTTCAGGTGTCTCCCGGAAGGTGGTGATTGACTCCGCTGTCCTGGCGTCGTGAGGGGAGTTTGTTCCACCATTGGGGGCCAGAGCAGCGAACAGTTTTGACTGGGCTGACGGGAACTGTACTTCCTCAGTGGTAGGGAGGCGAGCAGGCCAGAGGTGGATGAACGCAGTGCCCTTGTTTGGGTGTAGGGCCTGATCAGAGCCTGGAGGTACTGAGGTGCCGTTCCCCTCACAGCTCCGTGAGGCAAGCACCATGGTCTTGTAGCGGATGCGAGCTTCAACTGGAAGCCAGTGGAGGAGCGGAGGAGCGGGGTGACGTGAGAGAACTTGGGAATGTTGAACACCAGACGGGCTGCGGCGGTGGATGAGTTGTAGGGGTTTTAATGGCACAGGCAGGAGCCCAGCCAACAGCGAGTTGCAGTAATCCAGACGGGAGATGACAAGTGCCTGGATTAGGACCTGCGCCGCTTCCTGTGTGAGGCAGGGTCGTACTCTGCGGATGTTGTAGAGCATGAACCTACAGGAACGGGCCACCGCCTTGATGTTAGTTGAGAACGACAGGGTGTTGTCCAGGATCACGCCAAGGTTCTTAGCGCTCTGGGAGGAGGACACAATGGAGTTGTCAACCGTGATGGCGAGATCATGGGCGGGCAGTCCTTCCCCGGGAGGAAGAGCAGCTCCGTCTTGCCGAGGTTCAGCTTGAGGTGGTGATCCGTCATCCACTGATATGTCTGCCAGACATGCAGAGATGCGATTCGCCACCCCTGGGTCATCAGAAGGGGAAAGGAAGATTAATTGTGTGTCGTCTGCATAGCAATGATAGGAGAGACCATGTGAGGTTATGACAGAGCCAAGTGACTTGGTGTATATGGCGAGAATAGGAGAGGGCCTAGAACAGAGCCCTGAGGGACACCAGTGGTGAGAGCGCGTGGTGAGGAGACAGATTCTCGCCACGCCACCTGGTAGGAGCGACCTGTCAGGTAGGACGCAATCCAAGCGTGGGCCGCGCG
>NW_026280533.1:0-2489 GCF_023373465.1 Oncorhynchus keta
ATACTGTACTCTGATTCTATACTGTAGTCTGATTCTATACTGTACTCTGATTCTATACTGTAGTCTGATTCTATACTGTAGTCTGATTCTATACTGTAGTCTGATTCTATACTGAACTCTGATTCTATACTGAACTCTGATTCTATACTGTAGTCTGATTCTATACTGTACTCTGATTCTATACTGAACTCTGTATCAGTGTCTGTCTGATTCTATACTGTACTCTGATTCTATACTGTAGCTCTGGATTCTATACTGTACTCTGATTCTATACTGTAGCTCTGATTCTATACTGTAGTCTGATTCTATACTGTAGTCTGATTCTATACTGTAACTCTGATTCTATACTGAACTCTGATTCTATACTGTAGTCTGATTCTATACTGTACTCTGATTCTATACTGTACTCTGATTCTATACTGAACTCTGATTCTATACTGAACTCTGACTATACTGTACTCTGATTCTATACTGTACTCTGATTCTATACTGTACTCTGATTCTATACTGTAGTCTGATTCTATACTGTACTCTGATTCTATACTGTACTCTGATTCTATACTGTACTCTGATTCTATACTGTAGTCTGATTCTATACTGTACTCTGATTCTATACTGTAGTCTGATTCTATACTGTAGTCTGATTCTATACTGTACGTCTGATTCTATACTGAACTCTGATTCTATACTGAACTCTGATTCTATACTGTAGTCTGATTCTATACTGTACTCTGATTCTATACTGAACTCTGTATCAGTGTCTGTCTGATTCTATACTGTACTCTGATTCTATACTGAACTCTGATTCTATACTGTACTCTGATTCTATACTGAACTCTGATTCTATACTGTAGTCTGATTCTATACTGTACTCTGATTCTATACTGTACTCTGATTCTATACTGAACTCTGATTCTATACTGTAGTCTGATTCTATACTGTACTCTGATTCTATACTGTACTCTGATTCTATACTGAACTCTGATTCTATACTGTACTCTGATTCTATACTGTACTCTGATTCTATACTGAACTCTGATTCTATACTGTAGTCTGATTCTATACTGTACTCTGATTCTATACTGTACTCTGATTCTATACTGTAGTCTGGTTCTATACTGTACTCTGATTCTATACTGTAGTCTGATTCTATACTGTACTCTGATTCTATACTGAACTCTGATTCTATACTGTAGTCTGTATCAGTGTCTGTCTGATTCTATACTGAACTCTGATTCTATACTGTAGTCTGATTCTATACTGAACTCTGATTCTATACTGAACTCTGATTCTATACTGTACTCTGATTCTATACTGTACTCTGTATCAGTGTCTGTCTGATTCTATACTGAACTCTGATTCTATACTGAACTCTGATTCTATACTGAACTCTGATTCTATACTGAACTCTGATTCTATACTGTACTCTGTATTAGTGTCTGTCTGATTCTATACTGTAGTCTGATTCTATACTGTAGTCTGATTCTATACCGAACTCTGATTCTATACTGTAGTCTGATTCTATACTGTAGTCTGATTCTATACTGTAGTCTGATTCTATACTGTAGTCTGATTCTATACTGAACTCTGATTCTATACTGAACTCTGATTCTATACTGTAGTCTGATTCTATACTGTACTCTGTATCAGTGTCTGTCTGATTCTATACTGTACTCTGATTCTATACTGAACTCTGATTCTATACTGTACTCTGATTCTATACTGTACTCTGATTCTATACTGAACTCTGATTCTATACTGTAGTCTGATTCTATACTGTACTCTGATTCTATACTGTACTCTGATTCTATACTGTAGCTCTGATTCTATACTGTAGTCTGATTCTATACTGTACTCTGATTCTATACTGAACTCTGATTCTATACTGTACTCTGATTCTATACTGTACTCTGATTCTATACTGAACTCTGATTCTATACTGTAGTCTGATTCTATACTGTACTCTGATTCTATACTGTACTCTGATTCTATACTGTAGTCTGATTCTATACTGTACTCTGATTCTATACTGTAGTCTGATTCTATACTGTACTCTGATTCTATACTGAACTCTGATTCTATACTGTAGTCTGTATCAGTGTCTGTCTGATTCTATACTGTACTCTGATTCTATACTGAACTCTGATTCTATACTGTAGTCTGATTCTATACTGAACTCTGATTCTATACTGAACTCTGATTCTATACTGTACTCTGATTCTATACTGTACTCTGTATCAGTGTCTGTCTGATTCTATACTGAACTCTGATTCTATACTGAACTCTGATTCTATACTGAACTCTGATTCTATACTGAACTCTGATTCTATACTGTACTCTGATTCTATACTGAACTCTGATTCTATACTGTACTCTGATTCTATACTGAACTCTGATTCTATACTGTACTCTGTATTACTGTACTGATCTGATTCTATACTGTAGTCTGATTCTATACTGTACTCTGATTCTATACTGAACTCTGATTC
>NW_026280534.1:0-17256 GCF_023373465.1 Oncorhynchus keta
GCTAGTGACTTAAAGGACTTGCTAGTGACGTAGTCAAATTACCTAGTGGCCTCATGGGTGGAATGTTAATATTTTTCATAATCAACAAAAATATATTTTTGGTCTGAAAATCAAATACTTATATTCCACCATAATTTGCAAATAAATTAATTAAAAATCCTACAATGTGATTTTTCTGGATACCCTTCCCCCTCATATTTTGTCTGTCATAGTTGAAGTTGTACCTATGATAAAATACAGGGGCCTCTCATCTTTTTAAGTGGAGAACTTGCACAATTGGTGGCTGACTAAATACTTTTTTTGTCCCACTGTATATAAAGTGTAATCTTGGGATGCAAACTCAAGACAAAGGAGATGATTGTGGTCTACAGTAAAAGGAGTACAGAGCCACGCCCCATTCTCATCGACGGGGCTGTAGAGGGAGCAGGTTGAGAGTTTCAAGTTCCTTGGTGTCCACATCACCAACAAACTAACTTGGTCCAAGCACACCAAGACAGTCGTGAAGAGGGACTGAAAAGGTTTGGCGTGGGTCCTCAGATCCTCAAAGGTTCTACAGCTGCACCATTGAGAGCATCACTGCCTGGTATGGCAACTGCTTGGCCTCCGACCGCAAGGTACTACAAACAGTAGTGCGTATGGCCCAGAACATCACTGGGGCCAAGCTTCCTGCCATCTAGGACCTCTATACCAGGCGGTGTCAGAGGAAGGCCCTAAAAATTGTCAAAGACTCCAGCCTCCCTAGTCAGAGACTGTTCTCTCTGCTACTGCACAGCAAGCGGTACCGGAGCGCCGAGTCTAGGTCAAGAGGCTTCTAAACAGCTTCTACCCCCAAGCCATAAAACTCCTGAACATCTAATCAAAAGGCTACCCAGACTATTTGCACCCCCCTCTTTTACACTGCTGCTACTCTGTTATTATCTATGCCAATTGTCACTTCAATAACTCCACCTACATGTACCTACTACCTAAATTACATCGACTCTGTACCGGTACCCTGTATCAATCGGACGTGTGTTTTGTCTTGTCCCGTCCTGTCTAGTGTAAATATAGTTTTCTTCGTTTTTTTCTGTATATATTTCGTACATATTTTAATCTCACTTTCAAACTAGAGCTGAATATACTCTCCTGCAACCCGCATCACCCAATGTGGTACGGATCTGCTTTTTCTATACTTTACTTTAGAACCGGAACCACCATCAGAAGCTAGCCAGCTAACTAGCTACTAGCTCGTACTCAGTTAGCCATTGCTAGCGGTCTTCAAAGCTAACTAGGACACCAGCGCGACATCAACCCAGAGCATATCAGACTGCTCTTTCTCTACCACATCTCCGGATTCCTACCGCAAGCTCTGAACCTTTACACCGGATCATCGCAACTAGCTAGCTGCAATCCAGTGGCTACTCTGGCTAACGTCTCTGTCCCAAAACAAGCTACAGTTAGCCTTGAGCTAAGCCCATCTCCCGACTAGCCGAAGAGGCCCAACAATACCTCTTTTGCCAATTGGCCTGGACCCTTTACTGCCGACACGGAGCCCCGCCCGATCCATCACGACTGGTCCGCCGACATAATCGTCCGAGGTGGTTTCAACAGGCTTTTTCGTTGCGACATCGCCAAGATCCATCTGCTGGCCAAGGCCCACCTGAGCTTTCTGAAACGCTGTGTCTCCAGCTCACCCAGCGCACTAGAGCTCCTGTAGCATACTCCTGGGCTACAATTACCCGGGCCACGACCGGTCTGTCGATGTCACCGCAAGAAGAGGAATAAACAGACTCACCCCATCGCGACGTCCCCAAAGGTTAGCTCTCTAGCCCTCGCTATCTCCCTGCTTGCTAATTCGGCCTGCTAACGGCTAGCTTGTCTAGCCCGGGCCTCGAACTGTTAGCTTGTTAGCACAGGCCTGCTAACCATCTGGCTCACTGCATCCCAAACACTCTGAACCCATTTACTTTCTATCTCTCTTTGATTTTTATTTTGTTTATACCTTCCGGAAACCTGCCTCACCCACTGTGATACGGAATCGCTATCACCTTTAATTTTTATTTTATTTTTATGACACACTCAAGAACCTCCAGACGCTAACCAGCTAACTAGCTACAAGCTATTTAGTCATTGTTAGTTTTATTTTTTTATTTATTTTTTTATTTAAAAAAAAAAACCTGGATAACACTCGCCAGCCCAGCTTCCCTGCCCATCCACCGCTGCCCCCTGGACACTGATCTCTTGGCTACATAGCTGACGCACGCTGGACTGTCCATTAATCACGGTACTCCATTCTGCTTGTTTGTTTTATCTGTCGGCCCAGTTGCCTAGTCAACGCCATTTTACCTGCTGTTTGTTGTGCTAGCTGATTAGCCTCGCCTACTGTTTTAGCTAGCTTTCCCAATTCAACACCTGTGATTACTGTATGCCTCGCTGTATGTCTCTCCCAAATGTCAATATGCCTTGTATACTGTTGTTCAGGTTAGTTATCATTGTTTTAGTTCACAATGGAGCCCCTAGATCCACTCTGCATACCCCTGTTACCTCCTTTGTCCCACCCCCACACATGCGGTGACCTCACCCATTACAACCAGCATGTCCAGAGATACAACCTCTCTCATCATCACCCAGTGCCTGGGCTTACCTCCGCTGTGCCCGCACCCCACCATACCCCTGTCTAACGCATTATGCCCTGAATATATTCTACCATGCCCAGAAACCTGCTCCTCTTATCCTCTGCCCCCAACGCTCTAGGCGACCAGTTTTGATAGCCTTTAGCCGCACCCTCATACTACTCCTTCTCTGTTCCGCGGGTGATGTGGAGGTAAACCCAGGCCCTGCATGTCCCCAGGTACCCCTCATTTGTTGACTTCTGTGATCGAAAAGTCTTGGTTTTATGCATGTCAACATCAGAAGCCTCCTCCCTAAGTTTGTTTTACTCACTGCTTTAGCACACTCTGCTAACCCTGATGTCCTTGCCGTGTCTGAATCCTGGCTCAGGAAGGCCACCAAAAATTCAGAGATTTCCATACCCAACTATAACATCTTCCGTCAAGATAGAACTGCCAAAGGGGCGGAGTCGCAGTCTACTGCAGAGATAGCCTGCAAAGTAATGTCATACTTTCAGGTCCATACCCAAACAGTTTGAACTACTAATTTTGAAAATTACTCTCTCCAGAAACAAGTCTCTCACTGTTGCCGCCTGCTACCGACCCCGTCAGCTCCCAGCTGTGCCCTGGACACCATTTGTGAATTGATCGCCCCCATCTAGCTTCAGAGTTTGTTCTGTTAGGTGACCTAAACTGGGATATGCTTAACACCCCGGCAGTCCTACAATCTAAGCTAGATGCCCTCAATCTCACGCAAATCATCAAGGAACCCACCAGGTACAACCCTAACTCTGTAAACAAGGGCACCCTCATAGACGTCATCCTGACCAACTGGCCCTCAAATATACCTCCGCTGTCTTCAACCAGGATCTCAGCGATCACTGCCTCATCGCCTGTATCCATCGGAGCCGCAGTCAAGCGACCACCCCTCATCACTGTCAAACGCTCCCTAAAACACTTCTGTGAGCAGGCCTTTCTAATCGACCTGGCCCGTGTATCCTGGAAGGACATTGACCTCATCCCGTCAGTTGAGGATGCCTGGTCATTCTTTAAAGTAACTTCCTCACCATTTTGGATAAGCATGCTCCGTTCAAAAAATGCAGAACCAAGAACAGATACAGCCCTTGGTTCACTCCAGACCTGACTGCCCTCGACCAGCACAAAAACATCCTGTGGCGGACTGCAATAGCATCAATAGCCCCCGTGATATGCAACTGTTCAGGAAGTCAGGAACCAATACACGCAGTCAGTCAGGAAAGCTAAGGCCAGCTTCTTCAGGCAAAAGTTTGCATCCTGTAGCTCCAACTCCAAAAAGTTCTGGGACACTGTGAAGTCCATGGAGAACAAGAGCACCTCCTCCCAGCTGCCCACTGCACTGAGGCTAGGAAACACGGTCTCCACCGATAAATCCATGATTATTTAAAACTTCAATAAGCACTTCTCAACGGCTGGCCATGCCTTCCGCCTGGCTACTCCAACCTCGGCCAACAGCTCCGCCCCCCCGTAGTTCCTCACCCAAGCCTCTCCAGGTTCTCCTTTACCCAAATCCAGATAGCAGATGTTCTGAAGAGCTGCAAAACCTGGACCCGTACAAATCAGCTGGGCTTGACAATCTGGACCCAGCTATTTCTGAAACTATCTGCCGCCATTGTCGCAACCCTATTACCAGCCTGTTCAACCTCTCTCTTTCATATCGTCTGAGATCCCCAAAGGATTGAAGCTGCCGCAGTCATCCCCCTCTTCAAGGAGGAGACACCCTGGACCCAAACTGCTATAGACCTATATCCATCCTGCCCTGCCTATCTAAGGTCTTCGAAAGCCAAGTCAACAAACAGGTCACTGACCATTCGAATCCCACCGTACCTTCTCCGCTGTGCAATCTGGTTTCAGCCGGTCACGGGTGCACCTCAGCCACACTCAAGGTACTAAATGATATCATAACCGCCATCGATAAAAGACAGTACTGTGCAGCCGTCTTCATCGACCTCGCCAAGGCTTTCGACTCTGTCAATCACCAAATTCTTATCGGCAGACTCAACAGCCTCGGTTTTCGGATGACTGCCTTGCCTGGTTCACCAATTACTTTGCAGACAGAGTTCAGTGTGTCAAATCAGAGGGCATGCTGTCCGGTCCTCTGGCAGTCTCTATGGGGTGCCACAGGGTTCAATTCTCGGGCCGACTCTTTTCTCTGTATATATCAATGATGTTGCTCTTGCTGCGGGCGATTCCCTGATCCACCTCTCGCAGACGACACCATTCTATATACTTTCGGCCCGTCATTGGACACTGTGCTATCAAACCTCCAAACGAGCTTCAATGCCATACAGCACTCCTTCCGTGGCCTCAACTGCTCTTAAACGCGAGTAAAACCAAATGCATGCTTTTCAACCGATCGCTGCCTGCACCCGCATGCCCGACTAGCATCACCACCCTGGATGGTTCCAACCTTGAATATGTGGTCATCTATAAGTACCTAGGTGTCTGGCTAGACTGCAAACTCTCCTTCCAGACTCATCAAACATCTCAATCAAAAATCAAATCCAGATTCGGCTTTCTATTCCGCAACAAAGCCTCCTTCACTCACGCTGCCAAGCTTACCCTAGTAAAACTGACTATCCTACCGATCTTCGACTTCGGCGATGTCATCTACAAAATGGCTTCCAACACTCTACTCAGCAAACTGGATACAGTCTATCACAGTGCCATCCCGTTTTGTCACTAAAGCACCTTATACCACCCACCACTGCGACTTGTATGCTCTAGTCGGCTGGCCCCTCACTACATATTCGTCGCCAGACCCACTGGCTCCAGGTCATTTACAAGTCCATGCTAGGTAAAGCTCCGCCTTATCTCAGTTCACTGGTCACGATGGCAACACCCATCCGTAGCACGCGCTCCAGCAGGTGTATCTCACTGATCATCCCTAAAGCCAACACCTCATTTGGCCGCCTTTCGTTCCAGTACTCTGCTGCCTGTGACTGGAACGAATTGCAAAAATCGCTGAAGTTGGAGACTTTTATCTCCCTCACCAACTTCAAACATCAGCTATCCGAGCAGCTAACCGATCGCTGCAGCTGTACATAGTCTATAGGTAAATAGCTCACCCTTTTCACCTACCTCATTCCCATACTGTTTTTATACTGTTTTTATTTATTTACTTTTCTGCTCTTTTGCACACCAATATCTCTACCTGTACATGCCCATCTGATCATTTATCACTCCAGTGTTAATCTGCAAAATTGTATTATTCGCCTACCTCCTCATGCCTTTTTGCACACATTGTATATAGACTGCCCATTTTTTTCTACTGTGTTATTGACTTGCTAATTGTTTACTCCATGTGTAACTCTGTGTTGTCTGTTCACACTGCTATGCTTTTATCTTGGCCAGGTCGCAGTTGCAAATGAGAACTTGTTCTCAACTAGCCTACCTGGTTAAATAAAGGTGAAATAAAAAAATAAAAAAAAACATTGACTCTGTACTGGTACCCCCTGTATATAGCCTCCACATTGACTCTGTACTGGTACCCCCTGTATATAGCCTCCACATTGACTCTGTACCGGTACCCCCTGTCTATAGCCTCCACATTGACAATTCGCCCAATTTTCAGTTTTGATTTGTTAAAGTTTGAAATATCCAATAAATGTCGTTTCACTTCATGATTGTGTCCCACTTGTTGTTGATTCTTCACAAAATACAGTTTTATATCTTTATGTTTGAAGCCTGAAATGTGGCAAAAGCTCTCAAAGTTCAAGGGGGCCGAATACTTTCGCAAGGCACTGTATTTCAACACTGTATCTGTCATGGCGTCTTCTTTTAAGCCCATATGTCACGTTCTGACCTTAGTTCCTTTGTTTTGTCTGTGTTTTAGTATGGTCAGGACGTGAGTTGGGGTGGGCAGTCTGTTTGTTTTTCTATGTTGGTTTTGTGTTCGGCCTAGTATGGTTCTCAATCAGAGGCAGGTGTCGTTAGTTGTCTCTGATTGAGAATCATACTTAGGTAGCCTTTTTCCACCTGGATTTTGTGGTTGTTTTATTTTCTGTTCAGTGTTTTCCAGCACCATTCAGGACTGTTCGTTTGTCTTTTTATTTATTGTTTCAGTGTTCAAGTACTTTATTAAGAATATGGACACTTACCACGCTGAACCTTGGTCCTCACCTCCTTCCACCTACGATGTTCGTTACACCCTAACCATGTGTGTGAGGTGTACACTTTTGTTTCAAAGTAGATTTGTTTAAGACTACCCTGATTTGGCCCACTGCAGTAAAAGATTAAAGGTCTTTGCTAATGACTAGTGACTTAACCCCCTAGAGTCGATGTCACCGCCCGCGCAAATCAATTAGCATGATAATAACTACAAAAATACCCATAAAAATCTGTCAGTTTCAACTGGGGACATGTTTTTCTTTTTGCATCCACTGATGCGCAATTCCGCATCTGAGGTGAAATGTGACAGAGCTGTAGTGGTGTTTTGTCAGACCATGAGACAGCCCATCTGAGGTGAAATGTGACAGAGCTGTAGTGGTGTTTGTCAGACCATGAGACAGCCCATCTGAGGTGAAATGACAGAGCTACAGTCAGACCATGAGACAGCCCATCTTGAAATGTGACAGAGCTGTAGTGGTGTTTGTCAGACCATGAGACAGCCCATCTGAGGTGAAATGTGACAGAGCTACAGTGGTGTTTGTCAGACCCAGCCCATCTGAGGTGAAATGAGACAGAGCTACAGTGGTGTTTGCCCATGAGACAGCCCATCTGAGGTGAAATGTGACAGCTGTAGTGGTGTTTGTCAGACCATGAGACAGCCCATCTGAGGTGAAATGTGACAGCTACAGTGGTGTTGTCAGACCATGAGACAGCCCATCTGAGGTGAAATGTGACAGAGCTACAGTGGTGTTTGTCAGACCATGAGACAGCCCATCTGAGGTGAAATGTGACAGAGCTGTAGTGGTGTTTTGTCAGACCATGAGACAGCCCATCTGAGGTGAAATGTGACAGCTGTAGTGGTGCTTGTGACAGAGCTGAGGTGAAATGTGGTGAGCTACAGTGGTGGCAGACCATGAGACAGCCCATCTGAGGTGAAATGTGACAGAGCTGTAGTGGTGTTTGTCAGTGAGGTGTTTGACAGAGCTACAGTGGTGTTTGTCAGACCATGAGACAGCCCATCTGAGGTGAAATGTGACAGAGCTGTAGTGGTGTTTGTCAGACCATGAGACAGCCCATCTGGTGAAATGAGACAGAGCTGTAGTGGTGTTTGTCAGACCATGAGACAGCCCATCTGAAATGTGAAAGTGGTGCTTGTCAGACCATGACAGCCCATCTGAGGTGAAATGAGACAGAGCTACAGTGGTGTTTGTCAGACCATGAGACAGCCCATCTGAGGTGAAATGTGCCAGAGCTGTAGTGGTGTTTGTCAGACCATGAGACAGCCCATCTGAGGTGAAAGACAGCTGTAGTGGTGTTTGTCAGACCATGAGACACCCATCTGAGGTGAAATGTGACAGAGCCAGTGGTGTTTGTCAGACCATGAGACAGCCCATCTGAGGTGAAATGTGACAGGTGTGGGTGTTTGTCAGACCATGAGACAACCCATCTGAGGTGAAATGTGACAGAGCTGTAGTGGTGTTTGTCAGACCATGAGACAGCCCATCTGAGGTGAAATGTGACAGCTGTAGTGGTGTTTGTCAGACCATGAGACAACCCATCTGTGAAATGTGACAGAGCCAGTGGTGTTTGTCAGACCATGAGACAGCCCATCTGAGGTGAAATGTGACAGAGCTACAGTGGTGTTTGTCAGACCATGAGACAGCCCATCTGAGGTGAAATGTGACAGAGCTGTAGTGGTGTTTGTCAGACCATGAGACAACCCATCTGAGGTGAAATGTGACAGAGCTGTAGTGGTGTTTGTCAGACCATGAGACAACCCATCTGAGGTGAAATGTGACAGAGCTGTAGTGGTGTTTGTCAGACCATGAGACAGCCCATCTGAGGTGAAATGTGACAGAGCTACAGTGGTGTTTGTCAGACCATGAGACAGCCCTGAGGTGAAATCTGAGTGTGAAATGCCCATCTGAGGTGAAATGACAGAGCTACAGTGGTGTTTGTCAGACCATGAGACAGCCCATCTGAGGTGAAATGTGACAGAGCTACAGTGGTGTTTGTCAGACCATGAGACAGCCCATCTGAGGTGAAATGTGACAGAGCTGTAGTGGTGTTTTGTCAGACCCTGAAAATCAGTCTTCTCACAAAATTGTCTGTAGAGTCTGAACGGTTAGTGTCCAAACTATTGTGATCCCTCTATGTAAAGATGAGACACTCACGGACACGTCGGTTGTTTTGCTCGAAGACACACACAGGCCTCACAAGACTTGTCTGAAGATCCCCGGTCCCAGTTCACAAAATGAATGGGAGTATATGGGGCGGCAGGTAGCTAGTGGTTAGAGCGTTGGACTTGTAAACCGAAATGGTTGCAAGTTCAAATCCCTGAGCTGACAAGGTCGTTCTGCCTCTGAACAGGCAGTTAAGCCACTGTTCCCAGGCCGTCATTGAAAATAAGAATTTGTTTTCTTAACTGACTTGCCTAGTTAAATAAAGGTAAATATATATATTTGGAGATTGCTTAGTGCCCCCACAATATAGCCAATGTAGCCTGAACGGTGAACACTAAATGAACTGTTTATAAAGTAACAAAGGCCTGTCCGCAAAGCATATGTCATTTCCTGGTATGTAGACATCAACAGTATGTCCCACTGTGATTGGCCAGAACCGACACAGTGTCTAATGATAGACACCGTGAGACAGTGAGGAAAAATAAAATACAGAATTCTGACTCAAATCAACTGACAGTTGGCCTTTAGGCCATGTGGAGGTGATAATAAGGCATGAATCATACAATCCAATCTGTGTTATGGATGTCATTGGCCAGTGTGAGATTTGGTTGTGGACTCTGATTAGAGCCAAAATAACTGAGTAAGATTATTCCAGATCTGTTGTTTCCATATTGTTGCGAAGTGATGAACCAGGATAAAGACAAACAGTTTCCCAAAATGACATCCATAAAGCAGATTGGATTGTATGATTCATGCCTTATTATCAAGTACACATGGCCTGAAAGGCCAACTGTCAGTTGATTTGAGTCAGAATTCTGTATTTTATTTTTCCTCACTGTCTCACGGTCACGGTTAAGAAAGACGGTTTAAAGACATCTGACCCAGAGTGTATTTAAACCCACGATCATGTCTGCATTTCCTCATTTAACCACCCCCTCCCTCCCCACTATGGACTTCCACAAGCTGTCAGTAAACATAACGAATCCCTAGAGACCACTAGCAGCTCAGAAAACTAAATATACAAATCAAAATGCCTAATTACGGTGTCCCTGCAGACTCTGAGCTTTCTTCGGATCATCGGTCACATCCTTCCACTTTAAAGTCAACTCTTAGCATGAATTGAACTACAGTGTACAGCGCCTACAGAAAAGTATTCACAACCTTGGACTTTTTCCACATTTTGTTGCGTAACTGTCACGGTTCATGAATCCACTGCCTCTCTTTCTCTCTCTCTCTCTCTCTCTCTCTCTCTCTCTCTCGTGTTTGTGTGGGCGTGGTTCCCAATCTCGGCCTGATTGTCTGCTCCAGCTGGAACCACTTATCTTCCCTTTATATGTTCTGTAACCAGTGTTTCTTGTTGTCAGATCGTTGTTACTTCCCTGAGGTTGTGTCGTGTGTCTGTGCTCTTCTCTCGTAGCCCTTGTGTGGATTATCTGCTGTGCTCCTTCCTACCCATCCCGGACACACTCCCTGGATTTCTCAGCACGCTATCATTGGAAGATGCGCCCTAGTCCCCTGGGTCGGATTCCGTCTGAGTACAGTCTGTCTGTCCTGTTGCTGTTGTAAAACTGTAGTCATTAAACCATCGTTGCTTGCATCTTGCATCCATCCGCCTCTGTATTGTCACAGAACGATCTGACCATACCATGGATGCAGCGAGTTCAACGAGTGCGGACCGATTCATTTCCGCAGTATCACGAGAATGGATCAACAAGAGAACATCTCCAGCACAGATCGGGCAGTACAAGCCCCTGCGACGCAGGTATCCCAGCTGATCCAACAATTACAACATCTGAGGGGTTCCGCTGCGCCACCTACACCGGCAGTTCAACCCGCCCGCCAGAGCCGGGATTCCCAGCTAGAGCCACGGCTAACACACCAGAGGGTTATTCAGGTGATCCTGACTATTGCAGAGCCTTTCTTACGAGATGTTCCATGCATTTCTCGTTGCAGCCACGGACCTTCAACCGTGAACAGTCTAAGGTAGCATTCATACTCACACTGCTATCAGGCAAAGCGGCTCTTTGGGGAACGGCGGTGTGGGCGAACCAGGACCCATGCTGCACCTCTTTCCAGACACTCTCCGAGGAGATGAGAAGGGTCTTCGATCGGGCCGTGGCGGGTAGGGAGGCGGCCAGACACTCGCTGACCTTCGCCAAGGAGACCGTTCAGTATCGAATACTCCATCCAATTCCGCACTCTGGCCGCAGAGTGTCAGTGGAACGGAGGCGCAGTGGGACATGTTCCTGCATGGGCTGGAGGACCGGATCCAGAAGGAGATTTATGTTCTGGACCTTCCCAGGAGTTTAAATGGACTAGTGGAACTAGCCTTGAGGGTCGACGCTTCGTCTGAGTCGTGATACGCCGAGCATGCCCTAACAGACCATATAACGACACGGAGGGCGGGGCATGCCAGCGGCGGGAACACGGCCAGTTCAGCCTCCGGCTCACGAACCCATGCAGCTGGGAGAGCTCGCCTCTCCCGGGAAGAGAGGGAGAGGCGGGATCCCAAGGACTCTGTCTCTACTGTGGTAGAGCGGGCCACTTTTATCCACTCCTGCCCGGTAAAAGATCAGGCCGGTAGTAAACATAGAGGCTACTATCGGGTGGTGTCACCACAGAAGACTCATCATCTACTTCTCCCGGTAAGACTAAGATGGGCCACCCACACGCACGACACCCAAGCCTTACTGGACTCAGGAGCAGAGGGTAATTTCATGGACTTCAAGCTCGCTCACAAACTCAGATTCCTATCACCTCACTCACGCACAAGATATTATCCAACGCTCTCAATGGTCAAGAACTCCCCAACATTTCTCACACCACTGAACCTATCACACTCATCACTTCTGGCAATCACACTGAGACACTATCATTTCTACTCATGGATCACCCCTTGCACCATTAGTTCTCGGCCACCCTTGGCTCACCCAACACAACCCCAGAGTTGACTGGGGTCTTAACTCTATATCCATGTGGGTAACAAGTGTCTTGAGTCCTGTTTAGTGTCTGCCTGTTCGTCTGTGTCTGATTCTGTGTTTCTAGAGGAGGCAGTGGATTTGTCTAACGTGCCCGTTGAATACCTCGACCTGAAGGAGGTGTTCAGTAAGTCCCGTGCTGCTTCTCTTCCTCCGCATCGTCCATATGACTGTGCACAGAATTATTGCCAGGTGAGTCTCCGCCTAAAGGCAAGTTATATTCACTCTGTTCCTGAGAGGGAGGCTATGGAGAGATACATCTCTGATTCTCTGGCATCTGGATTCATTCGTCCTTCCTCTTCTTCCAGCGGGGCGGGGTTCTTCTTTGTGGGAAAGAAGGACGGATCTGCGTCCTTGCGTTGATTACCGTGGGTTGAATAACATCACAGTGAAGAATACCTATCCTTACCGTTGATGTCCTCAGCCTTGAAAGGTTACAGGGAGCATCCGTGTTCACTAAGTTAGTTACGTAATGCATATCATTTGGTTCGCATAAGGGGGGACGAATGGAAGACCCGTTAACACCCCCAGAGGGCACTTCGAATATTTGGTCATGCCTTTTGGGCTATCCAACTCCCCAGCGGTTTTCCAGGCACTCAATGACGTGCTGAGAGATATATTGATCAGTTCATATATGTTTACCTGGATGACATACTGATTTTCTTCTTCTTCTCAGGAAAACGTTCAGCACGTCAGACGAGTGCTTCAGAGGTTGTTGGAGAATGGACTTTTTGTCAAGACGGGAGAAATGCATTTTTCATGCACAATCCGTTCCATTCTAGGTTAACATCGTCTCGACTGAAGGTATTCGCATGGATCCTGACAAGGTTAAGGCTGTGGTGGATTGGCCAAGCCCAGATTCCCGTAAGGCCTACAGAGGTTTCTGGGATTCGCCAATTTCTACCGGCGTTTCGTTCGCAACTTTAGTCAGATAGTCGCTCCTCTTACCGCCTTAACCTCCCCAGAGTGCCGTTTCAGGTGGTCCGATACAGCCGAGGCTGCATTCGCCAAACTCAAGAGCCGCTTTGTTTCGGCTCCCATCCTCATAGTTTCCCGATCCCTCGCGTCAGTTCGTAGTAGAGGTGGACGCTTCAGAGGTGGGGGTAGGTGCGTACTTTCCCCAACGTTCCTCTTCTGACGACAAGATGCACCCTTGTGATTTCCTTTCCCATCGGTTATCACCTGCGAACGCAACTCGACATTGGCAACAGAGATTGTTGGCAGTGAAGTTAGCACTGGAGTGAGTGGCGCCATTGGTTAGAGGGTTCGGGGTACCTTTTATAGTTTGGATCGATCACAAAATTTGGAATATATCAGAACCGCTGTTTACTCAACTCCAGACAGGCGCGGTGGGCACTCTTTTTCGGACGTTTGACTTCTCTCTCTCGACGCCCGGGTTTCCAAGAATGTCAAACCCTTTCTCGCATTTTTGGCCATTCCGAACGCCCATCCACTCCAGTACATCCTACCCGGGACCTAGTATCCACACTCACATGGGAGGTTGAATCGAGGGTCAAAACGGCCTTAGAAGGGGGTAACGCCTCCGCCCGGTTGCCCGCCTCTAATCGGTTGTTGTGCCGGAGGGGTGTCGGTCCGATGTTACCCGGTGGGGCCATTGCTCCAACGTAGCGTGTCATCCAGGAGTCAGCCGCACTAGCTTTTTGGTTAAGCAACGCTTTTGGTGGCCACTGATGGCTCATTGACATTCACAGTTTTGTCTTGGCTTGCTCGGTTTTGTGCCACTGGGAAGACTCTAATCGACCCCCAGATGGGCTACTCCAACCGCTGTCGGTCCCTTCGAGACCCTGGTCCCAACATCAGCGCTAGATTTTGTTACCGGCCTCCCCCGCCCCCCCAGGGCAAGATCGTGGTGCTTGACCGTGGTGGACCGGTTCGAAGGCGGCTCATTTTATTCCCTTGCCTAAATTACCATCTGCCAAGGAGACAGCGTGGTAGCTGTAGGTGGATCACATCTTCGCTACATGGCCTGCCGATGGACGTAGTTTCTGACAGGGGGCCCCAATTTGTCTCCAAGTTTGGCAAGAGTTTTGTAGGTTACTGGGAGCGAGTGTCAGCCTGTCTTCAGGGTTTCATCCCCAGAGCAACGGTCAAACGGAGAGGGCCAACCAAGATTTGGAGAGTGTTGCGATGTTTGGTTTCTAAGAATCCCTTCCTGGAGTCAACAACTCTCTATGGTTGAGTACGCCACAATTCGTTGCCAGTGGCAGCTACGGGTCTCTCTCCGTTTGAGTGTAGTTTAGGTTACCGAGCCACCTATCTTCCCAGTACGGAGTCCGAGGTCACTGTTCCTTCCGCTCACGCTTTCATCCAGAGGTGCCGTCACGCATGGAGCAGAGCCCGTGAGACTTTCTCCGGGTGGGGGCGCGCACCAAGGCTAAGGCCGATCGCCACCGGCCGAAGCCTCCGGTATACGTCGTTGGCCAAAGAGTGTGGCTTTCTACTAAGAACATTCCACTCCGATCCGTTTCGAACAAACTTGCTCCCCAAATTTATGCGGCCCGTTCAGAGTCACCAGGATCATTAGTCCGGTGGCGGTCCGGCTCAAGCTTCCTCCGGCGTATGAGGAGAATTCATCCTACCTTTCATGTGTCTAAAATAAAACCTGTGTTTCAGGCACGCATTAACCCGCCGGTCCCGGTTCCCCCGCCGCCACGGACTCTTGTTGATGGGGAACCCACCTTTCTGTCAATTGTATTTTGGACTCTAGAAGGAGGACGTCGGATTCCAGTACCTGGTGGACTGGGAGGTTCGACGCCCGGAGGAGAGAAGTTGGGTACCTGCTAGGGACATTCTGGATCACTCCCTATCGATGATTTCAATCGACAGGTAAGTTTCGCCTGGGAACGCCAAGAGGCGTTCCTAGGGGGGTATTGTCACGGTTCATGAATCCACTGCCTCTCTCTCTCTCTCTCTCTCGTCGTGTTTGTGTGGGCGTGGTTCCCAATCTCGGCCTGATTGTCTGCTCCAGCTGGAACCACTTATCTTCCCTTTATATGTTCTGTAACCAGTGTTTCTTGTTGTCAGATCGTTGTTACTTCCCTGAGGTTGTGTCGTGTGTCTGTGCTCTTCTCTCGCCGCCCCTTGTGTGGGATTATCTGCTGTGCTCCTTCCTACCCATCCGGACACACTCCCTGGATTTCTCAGCACGCTATCATTGGAAGATGCGCCCTAGTCCCTGGGTCGGATTCCGTCTGAGTACAGTCTGTCTGTCCTGTTGCTGTTGTAAACTGTAGTCATTAAACCATCGTTGCTTGCATCTTGCATCCGCCTCTGTATTGTCACAGTAACAAAGTGGGATTAAAATGAATTTAATTAGAATTCCTTTCTTGTCAACAATCTACAAAATACTCTGTCAGTGGAAGGATTTTTTTAATATTTTGTATTTATAAAAGAAAAAGAAACACTAATTTATATCGTGCATTCTGAAAGTATTCAGACCCTTTCAGACTTTTTTCCACATTTTTACATTACAGCCATGTTTTTTTAAATGATTACATTATTTATTTTTCCTCAACAATCTACACACAATACCCCATAATGACAAAGTGAAAAATATATATATGGATTTTTGCAAATGTAAAAATCAAATACTTATGTAAATAAGGTATTTCAGTTTGCTTTGAGACTCAAATGAGCTCAGGTGCATCCTGTTTCCATTGATCATCCTTGGAGACGTTTCCACAACTTGATTGGAGTCCACCTGTGGGAAATTCAATTGATTGGACATCATTTGGAAAAGCACACACCTGTCTATACAAGGTCCCACAGTTGACAGTGCATGTCAGAGCAAAAACCAAGCCATGATGTTGCAGGAATTGTCCGTAGAGCCTAGAGACAGGATTGTGTCGAGGCAGAGATCTGGGGAAGGGCACCAAAACATTTCTGCAGCATTGAAGGTCCCCAAGAACACAGTGGCCTCCATCCTTCTTAAATGGAAGAAGTTTGAAACCACCGAGACTCTTCCTGGAGCTGGCTGCCCAGCAAAACTGAGCAATTGGGTGACCAAGATCCCGATCGTCACTTGAAATGGCTCCAGAGTTCCTCTGTGGAGATGGGAGAAACTTCCAGATAGACAACCATCTCTGCAGCACTCCAGATCAGGCCTTTATGGTAAAGTAGACAGACAGAAGCCACTCCTCAGTAAAAGGCACATGACAGCCCACTTGAGTTTGCCAAAAGGCACCAAAAGAACATGAGAAACCAGATTCTGTGGTTTGATGAAACCTCAATGCCAAGTATCCCGTCTGAGGAAACCTGGCACCTTCCCTACGGTGAAGCATGGTGGTGGCAGCATCATGCTGTGGGATGTTTTCAGTGGCAGGGCAATGACCTAAGCACACAGCCAAGACGATGCAGGAGTGGCTTCGGGACAAGTCTCTGAATGTCCTTGAGTGGCCCAGCCAGAGCCCGGACTTGAACCCGATCAACATCTCTGGAGAGACCTGAAAATAGTTGTGCAGTGACGCTTCCCATCCAACCTGACAGAGCTTAAGAGAATTCAGAGAAGAATGGGAGAAACTCCCCAAATACAGCTGCCAACCTTATACTGTAGCTTCATACCCAAGAAGACTCAAGGCTGTAATTACAGGCCAATAGTACTTCAACAAAGTTGAGTGAAGGGTCAGAATGACTATGTAAGTATTATGGACTTGAAAAAGAAATCTAAACCTGGTTTTTGTTTTGTCATTATGGGGAGGGGGGCAATTTGATCAATTTTAGAATAAGTCTGTAACAAAACGTGGAAAAAGGGGTCCGAGTCAATATATGCTAGAAATACCTTAGGGCTGTGAGTTCTTCTGGTTAAGTCTGAGGTTTTCATACCTGGATTGTGCAATATTTGCCCATTTTTATTATTTTAAGAATTCTTCAACTAAGTTAAGATGGTTGTTGATCATTGCTAGACAGCCATGTCTTTCCACAGATTTCCAAGAATATTTTAGGTCAAAACTGCAACTAGGCCAGTCAGGAACATTCAATTATGTCTTGGTAAGGAACTCCAGTGTATATTTGGCCTTGTGTTTTAGGTTATTGTCCTCCTGAAAGGTAGATTTGTCTCCAAGTGTCATCTAGAATTTTGCCTGTGCTTAGCTCAGTTTTTATATATATAAAAACTCCCTAGTCCTTGCCAATGACAAGCATACCCATAACATGATGCAGCCATGCTGCTGATACTCAGTGATGTGTTGTTGGATTTGCCCCAAACATAATGCTTTGTATGCAGGACATAACGTTAATTTATTTGCCACAGTCTCTCTCAGTATTTTAGTGACTCATTGCAAACAGGATGCATATTTTTGGATGTTTTTATCTCTGTAAATGTAGAAAGCGCTATGGGTGTGA
>NW_026280535.1:5000-22500 GCF_023373465.1 Oncorhynchus keta
ACCTAACCCTAACCTTAATTCTAAACCTAAACATAACCCCTAACCCCTAACCCTAATTCTAAACCTAAACCTAACCTCTAACCCTAATTCTAAACCTAAACCTAACCCCTAACCCTAATTCTAAACCTAAACCTAATCCCTAACCCTAATTCTAAACCTAAACCTAACCCCTAACCCCTAACCCTAATTCTAAACCTAAACCTAACCCCTAACCCTAATTCTAATTCTAAACCTAAACCTAACCCCTAACCCTAATTCTAATCCTCAACCTAACCCCTAATTCTAAACCTAAACATAACCCCTAACCCTAATTCTAAACCTAAACCTAACCCCTAACCCTAATTCTAAACCTAAACCTATCCCCTAACCTTAATTCTAAACCTAAACATAACCCCTAACCCCTAACCCTAATTCTAAACCTAAACATAACCTCTAACCCTAATTCTAAACCTAAACCTAACCCCTAACCCTAATTCTAAACCTAAACATAACATCTAACCCTAATTCTAAACCTAAACCTAACCCCCAACCCTAATTCTAAACCTAAACCTAATCCCTAACCCTAATTCTAAACCTAAACCTAACCCCTAACCCCTAACCCTAATTCTAAACCTAAACCTAACCCCTAACCCTAATTCTAATTCTAAACCTAAACCTAACCCCTAACCCTAATTCTAAACCTAAACATAACCCCTAACCCTAATTCTAAACCTAAACCTAACCCCTAACCCTAAATCTAAACCTAAACCTAACCCCTAACCCTAACCCCTAACCCTAACCTAAACCTAAACCTAACCCCTAACCCCTAACCCCTACTCCTAACCCCTAACCCCTAACCCCTACTCCTAACCCCTAACCCCTACTCCTAAACCCCTAACCCCTACCCCTAACCCCTACCCTAACCCCTAACCCCTAACCGCTAACCCCTACTCCTAACCCCTAACCCCCCCTAACCCCTAACCCCTAACCCCTAACCCCTACTCCTAACCCCTAACCCCTACTCCTAACCCCTACCCCTAACCCCTAACCCCTAACCCCTACTCCTAACCCCTAACCCCTACTCCTAACCCCTAACCCCTACTCCCTTGTGAGGACTTCTGGAACCCAGTACAGTAAAGTTAAACCACACACAATGACTAAATACATTTACAACATGAAATTACAAAATACATTTACAATCCATTCAACGCTAGACAAGCATTTGTGTAAGTTTATCATGGCATAATGCTATGCTAGGCTGTGCTGGCAGCAGGCAACATTTTTACGAAAATAAGAAAAGCAGCCAAATTAAATAATTTACCTTTGAAGAACTTCAGATGCTTTCACTCAGGAGACTCCCAGTTAGATAGCAAATGTTCCCTTTTTCCCAAAATATTATTTTTGTAGGCCGAAATAGCTCCCGTTTGTCCATCATGCTTGGCTGAGAAATCGACCGGAAAATGCTACCTATACAACGCCAAACTTTTTTCAAACTTAACTCCATAATATTGACAGAAACACGGCAAACGTTGTTTGGGATCCATCCTCAAGGTGTTTTCAACATATATATATATTCGATAATATATCAGTCGAGGCAGTTGGTTTCTCATAAGAAGCGATTGGAAAAATGGCTGATGAGATTTTCTGCGTGGAGACACCATGTGACCACATGCTAAATATGGTCCCTTACAGCTATTCTTCAACGGAAATGCGCAAAAAGACGTCACAATGCTGTAGACACCTTGGGGAATACGTGGAAAACGTAAGCTCATTCGTATCTCATTCACAGCCATATAAGGAGTCATTGGCATGAGGCTGTTTCAAAAAATGCGGCACTTCCTGGTTGGATTTGTATCTGGGTTTCGCCTGTAACATCAGTTCTGTGGCACTCACAGATAATATCTTTGCAGTTTTGGAAACGTCAGAGTGTTTTCTTTCCAAAGCTGTCAATTGCATATGCATGTTTTTCATGACAAAATATCTTGTTTCGTGACAAAAAATGTAATAGCGCCCCTAATAACTGGTTTTAACAGTTACATTAATGTTTATCGTGCTGTGATGTGTTTATCTACCTTAGTTGAATACATAGACAGGAAGTCTCTCTGCTGTGATGTTTATCTACCTTAGTTGAATACATAGACAGGAAGTCTCTCTGCTGTGATGTTTATCTACCTTAGTTGAATACATAGACAGGAAGTCTCTCTGCTGTGATGTTTATCTACCTTAGTTGAATACATAGACAGGAAGTCTCTCTGCTGTGATGTTTATCTACCTTAGTTGAATACATAGACAGGAAGTCTCTCTGCTGTGATGTTTATCTACCTTAGTTGAATGCATAGACAGGAAGTCTCTCTGCTGTGATGTTTATCTACCTTAGTTGAATACATAGACAGGAAGTCTCTCTGCTGTGATGTGATGTTTATCTACCTTAGTTGAATACATAGACAGGAAGTCTCTCTGCTGTGATGTTTATCTACCTTAGTTGAATACATAGACAGGAAGTCTCTCTGCTGTGATGTTTATCTACCTTAGTTGAATACATAGACAGGAAGTCTCTCTGCTGTGATGTTTATCTACCTTAGTTGAATACATAGACAGGAAGTCTCTCTGCTGTGATGTTTATCTACCTTAGTTGAATACATAGACAGGAAGTCTCTCTGCTGTGATGTTTATCTACCTTAGTTGAATACATAGACAGGAAGTCTCTTAGTTGAATCTGCTGTGATGTTTATCTACCTTAGTTGAATACATAGACAGGAAGTCTCTCTGCTGTGATGTTTATCTACCTTAGTTGAATGCATAGACAGGAAGTCTCTCTGCTGTGATGTTTATCTACCTTAGTTGAATGCATAGACAGGAAGTCTCTCTGCTGTGATGTGTTTATCTACCTTAGTTGAATACATAGACAGGAAGTCTCTCTGCTGTGATGTTTATCTACCTTAGTTGAATGCATAGACAGGAAGTCTCTCTGCTGTGATGTTTATCTACCTTAGTTGAATACATAGACAGGAAGTCTCTCTGCTGTGATGTTTATCTACCTTAGTTGAATGCATAGACAGGAAGTCTCTCTGCTGTGATGTTTATCTACCTTAGTTGAATACATAGACAGGAAGTCTCTCTGCTGTGATGTTTATCTACCTTAGTTGAATGCATAGACAGGAAGTCTCTCTGCTGTGATGTTTATCTACCTTAGTTGAATACATAGACAGGAAGTCTCTCTGCTGTGATGTTTATCTACCTTAGTTGAATGCATAGACAGGAAGTCTCTCTGCTGTGATGTTTATCTACCTTAGTTGAATGCATAGACAGGAAGTCTCTCTGCTGTGATGTTTATCTACCTTAGTTGAATACATAGACAGGAAGTCTCTCTGCTGTGATGTTTATCTACCTTAGTTGAATACATAGACAGGAAGTCTCTCTGCTGTGATGTTTATCTACCTTAGTTGAATACATAGACAGGAAGTCTCTCTGCTGTGATGTGTTTATCTACCTTAGTTGAATGCATAGACAGGAAGTCTCTCTGCTGTGATGTTTATCTTACATAGACAGGAAGTCTCTCTGCTGTGATGTTTATCTACCTTAGTTGCTGTGATGATGTTTATCTACCTTAGTTGAATGCATAGACAGGAAGTCTCTCTGCTGTGATGTTTATCTACCTTAGTTGAATACATAGACAGGAAGTCTCTCTGCTGTGATGTTTATCTACCTTAGTTGAATGCATAGACAGGAAGTCTCTCTGCTGTGATGTTTATCTACCTTAGTTGAATACATAGACAGGAAGTCTCTCTGCTGTGATGTTTATCTACCTTAGTTGAATACATAGACAGGAAGTCTCTCTGCTGTGATGTTTATCTACCTTAGTTGAATGCATAGACAGGAAGTCTCTCTGCTGTGATGTGTTTATCTACCTTAGTTGAATACATAGACAGGAAGTCTCTCTGCTGTGATGTTTATCTACCTTAGTTGAATACATAGACAGGAAGTCTCTCTGCTGTGATGTTTATCTACCTTAGTTGAATACATAGACAGGAAGTCTCTCTGCTGTGATGTTTATCTACCTTAGTTGAATACATAGACAGGAAGTCTCTCTGCTGTGATGTTTATCTACCTTAGTTGAATACATAGACAGGAAGTCTCTCTGCTGTGATCTACCTTAGTTGTTTATCTACCTTAGTTGAATACATAGACAGGAAGTCTCTCTGCTGTGATGTTTATCTACCTTAGTTGAATACATAGACAGGAAGTCTCTCTGCTGTGATGTTTATCTACCTTAGTTGAATACATAGACAGGAAGTCTCTCTGCTGTGATGTTTATCTACCTTAGTTGAATACATAGACAGGAAGTCTCTCTGCTGTGATGTTTATCTACCTTAGTTGAATACATAGACAGGAAGTCTCTCTGCTGTGATGTTTATCTACCTTAGTTGAATACATAGACAGGAAGTCTCTCTGCTGTGATGTTTATCTACCTTAGTTGAATACATAGACAGGAAGTCTCTCTGCTGTGATGTGTTTATCTACCTTAGTTGAATACATAGACAGGAAGTCTCTCTGCTGTGATGTTTATCTACCTTAGTTGAATACATAGACAGGAAGTCTCTCTGCTGTGATGTGTTTATCTACCTTAGTTGAATACATAGACAGGAAGTCTCTCTGCTGTGATGTTTATCTACCTTAGTTGAATACATAGACAGGAAGTCTCTCTGCTGTGATGTTTATCTACCTTAGTTGAATACATAGACAGGAAGTCTCTCTGCTGTGATGTTTATCTACCTTAGTTGAATACATAGACAGGAAGTCTCTCTGCTGTGATGTTTATCTACCTTAGTTGAATACATAGACAGGAAGTCTCTCTGCTGTGATGTTTATCTACCTTAGTTGAATACATAGACAGGAAGTCTCTCTGCTGTGATGTTTATCTACCTTAGTTGAATACATAGACAGGAAGTCTCTCTGCTGTGATGTTTATCTACCTTAGTTGAATGCATAGACAGGAAGTCTCTCTGCTGTGATGTTTATCTACCTTAGTTGAATGCATAGACAGGAAGTCTCTCTGCTGTGATGTTTATCTACCTTAGTTGAATACATAGACAGGAAGTCTCTCTGCTGTGATGTTTATCTACCTTAGTTGAATACATAGACAGGAAGTCTCTCTGCTGTGATGTTTATCTACCTTAGTTGAATGCATAGACAGGAAGTCTCTCTGCTGTGATGTTTATCTACCTTAGTTGAATGCATAGACAGGAAGTCTCTCTGCTGTGATGTTTATCTACCTTAGTTGAATGCATAGACAGGAAGTCTCTCTGCTGTGATGTTTATCTACCTTAGTTGAATACATAGACAGGAAGTCTCTCTGCTGTGATGTTTATCTACCTTAGTTGAATGCATAGACAGGAAGTCTCTCTGCTGTGATGTTTATCTACCTTAGTTGAATACATAGACAGGAAGTCTCTCTGCTGTGATGTTTATCTACCTTAGTTGAATACATAGACAGGAAGTCTCTCTGCTGTGATGTTTATCTACCTTAGTTGAATACATAGACAGGAAGTCTCTCTGCTGTGATGTTTATCTACCTTAGTTGAATACATAGACAGGAAGTCTCTCTGCTGTGATGTTTATCTACCTTAGTTGAATACATAGACAGGAAGTCTCTCTGCTGTTGTGATGTTTATCTACCTTAGTTGAATACATAGACAGGAAGTCTCTCTGCTGTGATGTTTATCTACCTTAGTTGAATACATAGACAGGAAGTCTCTCTGTTGTGATGTTTATCTACCTTAGTTGAATACATAGACAGGAAGTCTCTCTGCTGTGATGTGTTTATCTACCTTAGTTGAATACATAGACAGGAAGTCTCTCTGCTGTGATGTTTATCTACCTTAGTTGAATACATAGACAGGAAGTCTCTCTGCTGTGATGTTTATCTACCTTAGTTGAATACATAGACAGGAAGACAGACAGGAGTCTCTGCTAAATCACCAATATGTAAAATGAACACACCAAAAAAATGACAAGCAAAGCAAACTGGGTATTTTTGTTGGCGTTAAAAAACATGTAAAGAAAAGTAAAATAACGATAAAATAAAAACGAATTACAGCTCTATGAAAGTATCTTGTAACAAAATACATCGGAGTGTAGTTCAGCTTAGTGTAATACACATGAATAAAAACACAGAAGAATTCAAATACTGCCCATCCCTGCACACACACACTGGTCTTTACCCCTCACAGGGAGAGAGCTGAGAGGAGTTGAGGAGAATACCAAACCCCTCACAGAGAGAGAGAGAGAGGAGTTTTGATAATACCAACCCCCTCACAGAGAGAGAGGAGTTGATGATAATACCAACCCCTCACAGGGAGAGAGCTGAGAGGAGTTGAGGAGAATACCAACCACCTCACAGAGAGAGAGAGGAGTTTTGATAATACCAAACCCCTCACAGGGAGAGAGAGAGAGGAGTTGATGATAATACCAACCCCCTCACAGAGAGAGAGAAGAGTTGAAGATAATACCAACCCCCTCACAGAGAGAGAGAGAGGAGTTGATGATAATACCAACCCCCTCACAGAGAGAGAGGAGTTGATGATAATACCAAACCCCTCACAGGGAGAGAGAGAGGAGTTGATGATAATACCAACCCCCTCACAGAGAGAGAGAGAGGAGTTGATGATAATACCAACCCCCTCACAGAGAGAGAGAGAGGAGTTGATGATAATACCAACCCCTCACAGAGAGAGAGAGAGGAGTTGATGATAATACCAACCCCCTCACAGAGAGAGAGGAGTTGATGATAATACCAACCACCTCACAGAGAGAGAGAGAGAGGAGTTGATGATAATACCAAACCCCTCACAGGGAGAGAGAGAGGAGTTGATGATAATACCAACCCCCTCACAGAGAGAGAGAGAGGAGTTGATGATAATACCAACCCCCTCACAGAGAGAGAGAGGAGTTGATGATAATACCAACCCCCTCACAGAGAGAGAGGAGTTGATGATAATACCAGCCCCTCACAGAGAGAGAGAGAGGAGTTGATGATAATACCAACCCCCTCACAGAGAGAGAGAGGAGTTGATGATAATACCAGCCCCCTCACAGAGAGAGAGGAGTTGATGATAATACCAGCCCCCTCACAGAGAGAGAGAGAGGAGTTGATGATAATACCAACCCCCTCACAGAGAGAGAGGAGTTGATGATAATACCAGCCCCCTCACAGAGAGAGAGAGAGAGAGAGAGAGAGAGAGGGAGGAGTTGATGATAATACCAACCCCCTCACAGAGAGAGAGAGGAGTTGATGATAATACCAACCCCCTCACAGAGAGAGAGAGAGGAGTTGATGATAATACCAACCCCCTCACAGAGAGGGAGGAGTTGATGATAATACCAACCCCCTCACAGAGAGAGAGAGGAGTTGATGATAATGTGATGTGTTGTCTCTGGTAATGTGTTTGTGTCCACGAGACACAGAGAGATGGAGAAAGAGAGAGAGAGAGATTAACGGAGAGTTTGAGTGGAAATAGGCAGGAGAACAAGAAGGAAGGGAGAGAAACACAACCAACAGCAACACACAGAGACAACCTGAGTGAAGGTCATGAATGGCAATAATCCCCAGTCCCTTTGGTCAGTCTACCACAAACCTGTTAGGAGTGGGGATAACGTGTGTGTGTGTGTGTGTGTGTGTGTGTGTGTGTGTGTGTGTGTGTGTGTGTGTGTGTGTGTGTGTGTGTGTGTGTGTGTGTGTGTGTGTGTGTGTGTGTGTGTGTGTGTGTGTGTGTGTGTGTGTGTGTGCAAAAGAGAGACTGAGAAAGAGAGAGAGAGAAAAAAAGTAGGCAGAGGGAGAGATAGAAGGAGAGATCGAAGGAGAGATAGAAGGAGAGATCGAAGGAGAGAGAAGAAGAGAGAGAAGGAGAGAGAGAAGGAGAGAGAGAAGGAGAGAGAGAAGGAGAGAGAAGGATAGAGAGAAGGAGAGATAGAAGGAGAGAGCGAAGGAGAGAGCGAAGGAGAGAGAGAAGGAGAGAGAGAATGAGAGAGAGAAGGAGAGATAGGAGAGAGAGAATGAGAGAGAGAAGGAGAGATAGGAGAGAGAGAATGAGAGAGAGAAGGAGAGATAGAAGGAGAGAGAGAAGGAGAGATAGAAGGAGAGATAGAAGGAGAGATAGAAGGAGAGATAGAAGGAGAGATAGAAGGAGAGAGGGAAGGAGAGATAGAAGGAGAGAGAGAATGAGAGAGAGAAGGATAGATAGAAGGAGAGAGAGAAGGAGAGATAGAAGGAGAGATAGAAGGAGAGATAGAAGGAGAGATAGAAGGAGAGAGAGAAGGAGAGATAGAAGGAGAGAGAGGAGAGATAGAAGGAGAGAGAGAAGGAGAGATAGAAGGAGAGAAAGAAGGAGAGAGAGAGATATTGGGAGACGTTGTGAAGGGGTAAGGATAAGGACATGAATTTCAACCAGCCCCCATTACCCTCTGCTGTCCAAAACACTGGGAGAGGATGGAGACTGGACGTCTGTTTAAAGATTGGAGACTGGTAACAACCTGGGGTCTATAGAGGAGACTGGTAACAACCTGGGGTCTATAGAGGAGACTGGTAACAACCTGGGGTCTATAGAGAGAGACTGGTAACAACCTGGGGTCTATAGAGGAGACTGGTAACAACCTGGGGTCTATAGAGGAGACTGGTAACAACCTGGGGTCTATAGAGGAGACTGGTAACAACCTGGGGTCTATAGAGGAGACTGGTAACAACCTGGGGTCTATAGAGGAGACTGGTAACAACCTGGGGTCTATAGAGGAGACTGGTAACAACCTGGGGTCTATAGAGGAGACTGGTAACAACCTGGGGTCTATAGAGGAGACTGGTAACAACCTGGGGTCTATAGAGGAGACTGGTAACAACCTGGGGTCTACAAAGGAGACTGGTAACAACCTGGGGTCTATAGAGGAGACTGGTAACAACCTGGGGTCTATAGAGGAGACTGGTAACAACCTGGGGTCTATAGAGGAGACTGGTAACAACCTGGGGTCTATAGAGGAGACTGGTAACAACCTGGGGTCTATAGAGAGGAGACTGGTAACAACCTGGGGTCTATAGAGGAGACTGGTAACAACCTGGGGTCATAGAGGAGACTGGTAACAACCTGGGGTCTATAGAGGAGACTGGTAACAACCTGGGGTCTATAGAGGAGACTGGTAACAACCTGGGGTCTATAGAGGAGACTGGTAACAACCTGGGGTCTATAGAGGAGACTGGTAACAACCTGGGGTCTATAGAGGAGACTGGTAACAACCTGGGGTCTATAGAGGAGACTGGTAACAACCTGGGGTCTACAAAGGAGACTGGTAACAACCTGGGGTCTATAGAGGAGACTGGTAACAACCTGGGGTCTATAGAGGAGACTGGTAACAACCTGGGGTCTATAAGGAGACTGGTAACAACCTGGGGTCTATAGAGGAGACTGGTAACAACCTGGGGTCTATAGAGGAGACTGGTAACAACCTGGGGTCTATAGAGGAGACTGGTAACAACCTGGGGTCTATAGAGGAGACTGGTAACAACCTGGGGTCTATAGAGGAGACTGGTAACAACCTGGGGTCTATAGAGGAGACTGGTAACAACCTGGGGTCTATAGAGGAGACTGGTAACAACCTGGGGTCTATAGAGGAGACTGGTAACAACCTGGGGTCTATAGAGGAGACTGGTAACAACCTGGGGTCTATAGAGGAGACTGGTAACAACCTGGGGTCTATAGAGGAGACTGGTAACAACCTGGGGTCTATAGAGGAGACTGGTAACAACCTGGGGTCTATAGAGGAGACTGGTAACAACCTGGGGTCTATAGAGGAGACTGGTAACAACCTGGGGTCTATAGAGGAGACTGGTAACAACCTGGGGTCTATAGAGGAGACTGGTAACAACCTGGGGTCTACAAAGGAGACTGGTAACAACCTGGGGTCTATAGAGGAGACTGGTAACAACCTGGGGTCTATAGAGGAGACTGGTAACAACCTGGGGTCTATAGAGGAGACTGGTAACAACCTGGGGTCTATAGAGGAGACTGGTAACAACCTGGGGTCTATAGAGGAGACTGGTAACAACCTGGGGTCTATAGAGGAGACTGGTAACAACCTGGGGTCTATAGAGGAGACTGGTAACAACCTGGGGTCTATAGAGGAGACTGGTAACAACCTGGGGTCTATAGAGGAGACTGGTAACAACCTGGGGTCTATAGAGGAGACTGGTAACAACCTGGGGTCTATAGAGGAGACTGGTAACAACCTGGGGTCTATAGAGGAGACTGGTAACAACTTGGGGTCTATAGAGGAGACTGGTAACAACCTGGGGTCTACAAAGGAGACTGGTAACAACCTGGGGTCTATAGAGGAGACTGGTAACAACCTGGGGTCTATAGAGGAGACTGGTAACAACCTGGGGTCTACAAAGGAGACTGGTAACAACCTGGGGTCTATAGAGGAGACTGGTAACAACCTGGGGTCTATAGAGGAGACTGGTAACAACCTGGGGTCTATAGAGGAGACTGGTAACAACCTGGGGTCTATAGAGGAGACTGGTAACAACCTGGGGTCTATAGAGGAGACTGGTAACAACCTGGGGTCTATAGAGGAGACCGGTAACAACCTGGGGTCTATAGAGGAGACTGGTAACAACCTGGGGTCTATAGAGGAGACTGGTAACAACCTGGGGTCTATAGAGGAGACTGGTAGCAACCTGGGGTCTATAGAGGAGACTGGTAACAACCTGGGGTCTATAGAGGAGACTGGTAACAACCTGGGGTCTATAGAGGAGACTGGTAACAAACTGGGGTCTATAGAGGAGACTGGTAACAATCTGGGGTCTATAGAGGAGACTGGTAACAACCTGGGGTCTATAGAGGAGACTGGTAACAACCTGGGGTCTATAGAGGAGACTGGTAACAACCTGGGGTCTATAGAGGAGACTGGTAGCAACCTGGGGTCTATAGAGGAGACTGGTAACAACCTGGGGTCTATAGAGGAGACTGGTAACAACCTGGGGTCTATAGAGGAGACTGGTAACAACCTGGGGTCTATAGAGGAGACTGGTAACAACCTGGGGTCTATAGAGGAGACTGGTAACAACCTGGGGTCTATAGAGGAGACTGGTAACAACCTGGGGTCTATAGAGGAGACTGGTAACAACCTGGGGTCTATAGAGGAGACTGGTAACAACCTGGGGTCTATAGAGGAGACTGGTAACAACCTGGGGTCTATAGAGGAGACTGGTAACAACCTGGGGTCTAGAACATTAACACTTGTGTTCAGCTGCTCGGCCATGGATACCCATTTCAACAACCTCCCGGCTAACAGTTCTCGTGCTGAAGTTGCTTCCAGAGGCAGTTTTGTAGTGAGTGTTACATCCGAGGACAGACGATTCTTACTCTCTCCACGTTTCATCACTCGGCAGTCCTGTTCTGTGAGGTTGTGTGGCCCTGTAGCACTTCTTCTCGGCTGAGCTGTTGTTTTTTCCTACGTTTTTCCACTCCACATAAACAGCACTTACAGTCGAACGGGGTTCAGCTCTAGCAGGGCAGGAAATCTGACGAACTGACTTGTTGGAAAGGTAGGTATCCTATGACGTTGCCACTTTGAAAGTCAATGAGGTCTTCAGTAAGGCCCATTCTACTGCCAATATTTGTCTTTGGAGATTGCAATTCTGTGTACTCGATTTTACACACCTCTCAGCAACAGGTGTGCCTGAAATAGCCGAATCCACTAAATATTCCACGTACTTTTGTACACATAGTGTATGCAGCAGCCAATCAGATACACATCCACAAACACAGAGTGTACAAAACATTAGGGACACCTGCTCTTTCCAATACACAGACTGAACAGGTGATTCCAGGTTAAAGCTATGATCCCTTATTGATGTAGCTAGTTAAATCCACTTCAATCAGTGTCGATGAAGGGGAGGAGACCAGGTTAAAGATGAAGGGGAGGAGACCTGGTTGAAGACGGATTTTTAAGGCTTGAGACAATTGAAACATGGATTGTGTGCCAAAAAATATTCAACAGAAACTCTCAAAAACCTGGGATTTTTTCATGTTGACCTGTACTATACAGACTCTGTTTATCAAATCTTTCATTGTGAGTATTTAAACATTTTGTATTGTTTGTTGGTTTGGCAATGACACTGTCAGACAGAGAAATATGCTGAGAAGGATTATTCACCACAGTAAACAAGGTACTAGGAGTCAAACAGACAGGCCTGGATGAGATCTTTAAGGTCAGGGCCCTCTGCAAGGTACTAGGAGTCAAACAGAAAGGCCTGGATGAGATCTTTAAGGTCAGGGCCCTCAGCAAGGTACTAGGAGTCAAACAGACAGGCCTGGATGAGATCTTTAAGGTCAGGGCCCTCCCCAAGGTACTGGGAGTCAAACAGAAAGGCCTGGATGAGATCTTTAAGGTCAGGGCCCTCAGCAAGGTACTAGGAGTCAAACAGACAGGCCTGGATGAGATCTTTAAGGTCAGGGCCCTCCCCAAGGTACTAGGAGTCAAACAGACAGGCCTGGATGAGATCTTTAAGGTCAGGGCCCTCCCCAAGGTACTGGGAGTCAAACAGAAAGGCCTGGATGAGATCTTTAAGGTCAGGGCCCTCAGCAAGGTACTAGGAGTCAAACAGACAGGCCTGGATGAGATCTTTAAGGTCAGGGCCCTCCCCAAGGTACTAGGAGTCAAACAGACAGGCCTGGATGAGATCGTTAAGGTCAGGGCCCTCCCCAAGGTACTGGGAGTCAAACAGAAAGGCCTGGATGAGATCTTTAAGATCAGGGCCCTCAGCAAGGTACTAGGAGTCAAACAGAAAGGCCTGGATGAGATCTTTAAGGTCAGGGCCCTCCCCAAGGTACTGGGAGTCAAACAGAAAGGCCTGGATGAGATCTTTAAGGTCAGGGCCCTCCCCAAGGTACTAGGAGTCAAACAGACAGGCCTGGATGAGATCTTTAAGGTCAGGGCCCTCCCCAAGGTACTGGGAGTCAAACAGAAAGGCCTGGATGAGATATTTAAGACCAGGGCCCTCCCCAAGGTACTGGGAGTCAAACAGAAAGGCCTGGATGAGATCTTTAAGGTCAGGGCCCTCCCCAAGGTACTGGGAGTCAAACAGAAAGGCCTGGATGAGATCTTTAAGGTCAGGGCCCTCCCCAAGGTACTGGGAGTCAAACAGAAAGGCCTGGATGAGATCTTTAAGGTCAGGGCCCTCAGCAAGGTACTAGGAGTCAAACAGAAAGGCCTGGATGAGATCTTTAAGGTCAGGGCCCTCAGCAAGGTACTAGGAGTCAAACAGACAGGCCTGGATGAGATCTTTAAGGTCAGGGCCCTCCCCAAGGTACTAGGAGTCAAACAGACAGGCCTGGATGAGATCTTTAAGGTCAGGGCCCTCCCCAAGGTACTGGGAGTCAAACAGAAAGGCCTGGATGAGATCTTTAAGGTCAGGGCCCTCAGCAAGGTACTAGGAGTCAAACAGACAGGCCTGGATGAGATCTTTAAGGTCAGGGCCCTCCCCAAGGTACTAGGAGTCAAACAGACAGGCCTGGATGAGATCTTTAAGGTCAGGGCCCTCCCCAAGGTACTGGGAGTCAAACAGAAAGGCCTGGATGAGATCTTTAAGATCAGGGCCCTCAGCAAGGTACTAGGAGTCAAACAGAAAGGCCTGGATGAGATCTTTAAGGTCAGGGCCCTCCCCAAGGTACTAGGAGTCAAACAGACAGGCCTGGATGAGATCTTTAAGGTCAGGGCCCTCCCCAAGGTACTGGGAGTCAAACAGAAAGGCCTGGATGAGATCTTTAAGACCAGGGCCCTCCCCAAGGTACTGGGAGTCAAACAGAAAGGCCTGGATGAGATCTTTAAGGTCAGGGCCCTCCCCAAGGTACTGGGAGTCAAACAGAAAGGCCTGGATGATATCTTTAAGGTCAGGGCCCTCCCCAAGGTACTGGGAGTCAAACAGAAAGGCCTGGATGAGATCTTTAAGGTCAGGGCCCTCAGCAAGGTACTAGGAGTCAAACAGAAAGGCCTGGATGAGATCTTTAAGGTCAGGGCCCTCCCCAAGGTACTGGGAGTCAAACAGAAAGGCCTGGATGAGATCTTTAAGGTCAGGGCCCTCCCCAAGGTACTGGGAGTCAAACAGAAAGGCCTGGATGAGATCTTTAAGGTCAGGGCCCTCCCCAAGGTACTGGGAGTCAAACAGAAAGGCCTGGATGAGATCTTTAAGATCAGGGCCCTCCCCAAGGTACTGGGAGTCAAACAGAAAGGCCTGGATGAGATCTTTAAGATCAGGGCCCTCCCCAAGGTACTGGGAGTCAAACAGAAAGGCCTGGATGAGATCTTTAAGGTCAGGGCCCTCCCCAAGGTACTGGGAGTCAAACAGAAAGGCCTGGATGAGATCTTTAAGGTCAGGGCCCTCAGCAAGGTACTAGGAGTCAAACAGAAAGGCCTGGATGAGATCTTTAAGATCAGGGCCCTCCCCAAGGTTCACAAAATAATTTTAGACCTAAGCCCCACCCCCTGTACCTGAACGTTGAACTACTCCCCTCTGGGCTCGAGCTAATGTTCCTATCCACCCAGTAACCCAATAAGGCCAGCAGGATAATGTTCCTATCCACCCAGTAACCCAGTAAGGCCAGCAGGATAATGTTCCTATCCACCCAGTAACCCAGTAAGGCCAGCAGGATAATGTTCCCATCCACCCAGTAACCCAGTAAGGCCAGCAGGATAATGTTCCTATCCACCCAGTAACCCAGTAAGGCCAGCAGGATAATGTTCCTATCCACCCAGTAACCCAGTAAGGCCAGCAGGATAATGTTCCTATCCACCCAGTAACCCAGTAAGGCCAGCAGGATAATGTTCCTATCCACCCAGTAACCCAGTAAGGCCAGCAGGATAATGTTCCTATCCACCCAGTAACCCAGTAAGGCCAGCAGGATAATGTTCCTATCCACCCAGTAACCCAGTAAGACCAGCAGGATAATGTTCCTATCCACCCAGTAACCCAGTAAGGCCAGCAGGATAATGTTCCTATCCACCCAGTAACCCAGTAAGGCCAGCAGGATAATGTTCCTATCCACCCAGTAACCCAGTAAGACCAGCAGGATAATGTTCCTATCCACCCAGTAACCCAGTAAGGCCAGCAGGATAATGTTCCTATCCACCCAGTAACCCAGTAAGGCCAGCAGGATAATGTTCCTATCCACCCAGTAACCCAGTAAGACCAGCAGGATAATGTTCCTATCCACCCAGTAACCCAGTAAGGCCAGCAGGATAATGTTCCTATCCACCCAGTAACCCAGTAAGGCCAGCAGGATAATGTTCCCATCCACCCAGTAACCCAGTAAGGCCAGCAGGATAATGTTCCTATCCACCCAGTAACCCAGTAAGGCCAGCAGGATAATGTTCCCATCCACCCAGTAACCCAGTAAGGCCAGCAGGATAATGTTCCTATCCACCCAGTAACCCAGTAAGGCCAGCAGGATAATGTTCCCATCCACCCAGTAACCCAGTAAGGCCAGCAGGATAATGTTCCTATCCACCCAGTAACCCAGTAAGGCCAGCAGGATAATGTTCCTATCCACCCAGTAACCCAGTAAGGCCAGCAGGATAATGTTCCCATCCACCCAGTAACCCAGTAAGGCCAGCAGGATAATGTTCCCATCCACCCAGTAACCCAGTAAGGCCAGCAGGATAATGTTCCTATCCACCCAGTAACCCAGTAAGGCCAGCAGGATAATGTTCCTATCCACCCAGTAACCCAGTAAGGCCAGCAGGATAATGTTCCTATCCACCCAGTAACCCAGTAAGGCCAGCAGGATAATGTTCCCATCCACCCAGTAACCCAGTAAGGCCAGCAGGATAATGTTCCTATCCACCCAGTAACCCAGTAAGGCCAGCAGGATAATGTTCCTATCCACCCAGTAACCCAGTAAGGCCAGCAGGCAGAAGGGAGGGGCCTCTCCTTTTATTGTAACTATTATAACTGTTGTCAATTTGTTTTTCTATTAAAACGCCATTTTAAACATGTACATGACACTGCAACAACATGTCCCCATGGGGACAATAAAGTCAGTAATTCAAGAGGGTGAATGGGCAAGACAAAAGATCAGGGCATGGCAGTAGCTTGTCAGGCGCATCGGTTTGTGCCAAGAACTGCAACGCTGCTGGGTTTTTTCACACTCAACAGTTTCCCCTGTATCATGAACGGTCAACCACCCAAAGGAGATTCAGCCAACTTGACACAAGTGTTGGGGGGAGCATTAGAGGCTGTTCTGGGGTCAACATGGGCCAGAATGAGGCTGTTCTGGGGTCGGAGGGGCAACTCAATATTTTGACACCTTGTAGAGTCCTGACGAATTGAGGCTGTTCTGGGGTCAGAAGGGGAGGGGCAACTCAATATTAGATTAGAATTGAGGCTGTTCTGGGGTCAGAAGGGGAGGGGCAACTCAATATTAGATGAGAATTGAGGCTGTTCTGGGGTCAGAAGGGGAGGGGCAACTCAATATTAGATTAGAATTGAGGCTGTTCTGGGGTCAGAAGGGGAGGGGCAACTCAATATTAGATTAGAATTGAGGCTGTTCTGGGGTCAGAAGGGGAGGGGCAACTCAATATTAGGAAAGTGTTTCTAATGTTTGCTCAGTGTATTTAGAAGCCAATCAGATACACGTCTGCATATGCAGCAGCCAATCACAATACACATCGTCTGCATATGCAGCAGCCAATCAGATTCCCTTTTTACACATTTTGTTATGTTACAGCCCTATTCTAAAATTGATTAAATGAACACAAATCAATCTACACACACTATTCCATAATGACAAAGCAAAAATTTGTTAAAATTTTTGTTTAAAGTTTAAATTTTTGTTTTGGCCTACCCCGGGCCAAACGCAGACGACGCTGTGCCAAATGTGTGCTGCCCCAATCCCAGCAGGATATGATGCAGCCTGGATTCGAACCAGGTAAAGGCAGTGTCACCTCTTGCACTGAGATGCAGTGTCTTAGACCACTGCGCCACTCGGGATGAGTGTATATAATATGAACCAGAACATCTCTGGAGAGACCTGAAAATAGCTGTGCAGCCATGCTCCCATCCAAGCTGACAGAGCTTGAGGATCTCCAGAGAAGAATGGGAGAAACTCCCCAAATACAGGTGTGCCAAGCTTGTAGCGTCAAACCCAAGAAGACTCGAGGCTGTAATCGCTGCCAAAGGTGCTTCAACAAAGTACTGAGGAAAGGGTCTGAGTACTTATGTAAATGTAATATTTCAGTTTTCGTCGATACACAAACAGAGGTGGTATCAAATCTACACACAATACCCCGTTATGACATCACAATCCCCCGTAATGACATCACAATACCCCGTAATGACATCTCAATACCCCATAATGACATCACAATACCCCATAATGACATCACAACACCCTGTAATGACATCACAATACCCATGTAATGACATCACAATACCCCGTAATGACATCACATTACATTTACATTACATTTAAGTCATTTA